>NW_021319518.1:8931905-8968223 GCF_001605985.2 Dendrobium catenatum | reverse complement strand
ATAGGTGAACCTAGTGAGGGTGTAAGGACTAGGCATGGATTAAACAAAGAATTCAATTATTCAGCCTTCATTTCAACTATAGATTTATTAGGAATGACCTTTCTTTATTAGATTTAAACGAGAATTTGATTTTTAATAGGACACAATGGAGAAAAATGATTCATGTAGCCGACCCCATGTAGTGCGATAAAGGCTTGATGTTGTTGTTGTTGTTTGTATCGGGAGGGGTAATTAACTATAGGTGCTTGCGCCTCTTGGAAACCTGAATCCAGATTTAAAGTCCTCATTAAATGAGGGCGAAATCTCTAGGCAGTGTCTTATTTCAAACCCAATATATCTTCTGAAATTTTGCCTCGGAACTTAACTCATTAAAACTCTCCCAAAAGAGGGGATGCCGGAGCGTGAATTTTCAGAGCCCACACCTAGCTCCACATTGAGAGTCACTGCAACTGACAATGGGAAAGAAGGGAAGCACATCTTTTGCTTGTCCAAACTGAGAAATAAATGGGGAGTTGATTTGATGCAAAGCAGATGTGAACAAATTGGATGCATCTACTTTGCTAGGAAATGTGGGTTTGAGGTACTTGAAATGCAACAGATGTTTACCATACATGAGCTTTACTTCATTCCAATACCCAAAGGAATCAAATTACATACAAACTCTAACTTTTCACCCACTTTTGTCAAACCAACCCTATGCATGATTGGCCTATGTGTGTATGTACATCTATGCGATGTGTGCTTGTGTGTGTGATTATCAATAGTGGATTTTATTTCGACATAAAGGTTTAGGAAGGATTTGCTTTTGGTTGAGATTTTAATTTAGATATACGTGGGATGAATTTTATTCCTTAGAGATGTGGAATGATTAAGCTATGGAATGTTTCTCGACTAAGCAAAGGAGATACTTTTGTTATATACAAAATTGTTCAATACTACTAAAAAGTGCATATCTAGCTTTACGAAGGAATTTATGTATGCAATTTTACCTAAAAAAGGTATTTTCCATGATTTGCCTCTAGATCATGGAGGCACTAACCACTCAAACTTTTTAGCAGTAATGCTAGTTTGCACTTTCTTTCTTATTTTTAATATTTTACGTGAATTCTTGTTTTTTAAAATTTAGTTATTTTAGCTTTTTATTCAGAATTTAATTATGTATCATTGGCTATCTCATTGAATTTTTTCTCATGTGCCTTTCTGTCATTCATGACAATCCTTATTTGGGGTTACTTTTTAAAGCTGCCTATTTTGAAATTCAAAATATTATTTGAAATCCATGTTAACTTATTTATCCTTGAAGTTAAAAATTTATCCCAAATATTTTATTAATTAAAGTAGAGTGCAAGGCCTATTACAAATAAGTAGGACGAGGCCAGTTACAATAAAAGATGGTAAAAGACAAGCTATAGATTGAATTCCACATATAAAGCTATAGATAAACATCCCTCTATATTCAAAACCAAAGAATATGCCTCTTGAGCTAAAGATTTTTGCTTTGTATTCAATTTTTGTTTTAGAAATCATTATTGCAGGCTGCCGCACTCCGGCAAAACTAATGTTTCCTATATATCGAGTACCCAGTGGAGTGGAGAGAGGCGATAGCCTTGTTTTATTGTTTTGATTTATTTCATTAATTTGATGCATTACTTCACCATGAAACTGACTGCTACGATCAACTGACTTTTTAGGGCATTATTGCATCTGCTTTGAATTACTGGCTATTGACATGGTCCAATAAGATTATTGGGCCTGCCCTCGTGGCTCTGTACAATCCTCTTCAACCAGTTGTCTCAGCATTCTTGTCGACCTTATTTCTGGGCAGTCCCATTTACGCTGGAAGGTGCTCCTCTTTTACCTACTACCGTTTTTATGAATACATGATGGTTCTTAGATCTGTTCTTATTTACCTTATTCACGTTAACTACTATTTAAGTATTCGTTCTGGTGTTTTCTTCACATATATTTTTGTAGTTCACTTACTGACAAACGGAATTATTTACCTTTTGTTTTTACTGCACCAAATAAAAAAAATAGGAAAAACAAAAAAAAAAACTTGTTTTTGTGTGATACTGATCACAAAAACCTGCATTTGAGAAATTCCGCACAAAGATCTTCTCTAGCGAGCTACAATTGGTTTTATATTCTACCATTGCAACTTTTGCTTTGCTGCCAAATCTTCGAGAAATCCACGTAGATCTTTGCCCACGTCCCTTCTAGAAAGTTTTCTGTAGCCATGTGTAAGAAAATTTCTTAGGTTAAGCCAATTAAATAAAAGTGACATGTCAAATTTTCTGTGCCTATTTTGGGGCAATTTCATGCATTACACTTAACATTTTGATTATTTATAAAACTAACACCCTCCCTCTAATTTTCAAATTCCCATGCAAATATTGAAAATCAAACAACGCCCCAATCCACATTTTTTTTGCAAATTCCAAATGATTTAATCTTGGCAACAGTAAATGATTAGGTATTTAAAAAAATTGATCTCCTTTAACTTTTTGAAGGAGGAAAGATATTGGCCCTATTTTTTTATTAGTGCATCTACCCTCCCACTTGCACTCCTGTATGTGTTAGTATTTTTTATGTTTTTGAGTTGAAAATATTTAGTTGTATCTCAATGGCCCCCTTGCAAATAAAGCCTTGGCTTTCTCTGCATTAGCATATTTCTATTTCACAATTCCAGTTGTACCATAATAATAACTCTTCTTGCTCATTAAGAAGTGGAGGAAGTGGTTGACATGGGATATGGACCTAAACCCTAATTCCTCTGTCACTTGCGTTTATGTGCTTGCAGTATTATTGGAGGGCTTTTAATCATCTCAGGCCTATACTTAGTGACATGGGCTCGATGCAAAGAGAGTCAGGTAGCTGCTGGAACATCATCATATGTGAAATTTGTTTCAGATTCTATTCGTGATAGGTTGCCACTTGTAACACGAGGAACTGTCTTCTCAAGTTCATCCTTGGCATTGACTAGATCTTTGAGTGAACCACATGAATCTTGAATGTTTATGATTTGAGGGGATGATATGCAAATTTCTTAATTTTAATGTAGAGAAAGGAACATTCATCACTATTAAACAATTAATAACTCTTGGGGAAAAGAAATCGTATTACTGTGAAAGAACACTCTTGTCTTTTTATAAGGGATCCTTGTTCCGTATGCACTGCTGTGCATGGGTGATTCTATCCAAATGTGACCAGCTGGTTCATGGTTGACTGCTGCTAAAAAGGAAGAACAGCAGAATTCAAATTAAGGATCAATATGCATTCTTAGGCATTTTTCTGATGTATGTGTTGTTGTAGCTATTATTGTCTTTGAAGAGCATTAAGACTTTGCTCTAATTATAGATTGTGCTCAAGAATGATGCTTAGAAATTTTCTTTTGCAGTTCAAAGTTTAGGTAAATCATAAAACTTTATGTAACTAGTTATATGGCAGGCAAACTTCATCCAAGCAATAACTGCTCGTGAATTCAAAGATGAGAGTGAACATCTCTTTTCTACTACCCTATTTATCGAGTATTTTGAGTGAGTAGCAGAGTTCTCAAGACAAGTGGATTTTGAAGAGTAGGAGAGCTTAGGGTGAGCTCAAGACTTGGAACACCTTTAATAATGAGTACTAGGTTGGTTATTCACTAATAACTCGTGATTGATCAACCTTATTTATATGAGCGTCCGTTTGTTGCAGAATTTTTCAAATCATTCCACTTAAATTAAAAAAAAAAAAAACTTATATATTCAAAATGACTATTTTTATAGTATACAGAAAGTTACGGAATAAAAATTTTATAGATTAGAATTATCTATAGTTATATAAATTCATATTAAATTCAATCAAGAAAATCTTAAAATTTTTGCAAATTAAAATAGATGGAAGATAATCTATCTATTTGAGCGGGACAATTTTTAGAACTAGGCCAACTGTAAACAAAGCTGACCAAAAGTAACTCTCTAAAATTCCTCCTCTTTCCCTCACTTTCTAGGTGGGTGCCTTAAAATGAGAAAATGAATTTAAAAATAGTGCAAATTAAAAAAAAAGAGTGGCGCCATGACATCCGATCTTGTGCGCCAAATCTCTCCACATAAGGACACATTGCACCACAACACCGCACCCAACACAACAACTTAGAATTCTTTTGGCCAAAAGAAAAAAAAAAAAAAAAAAAAAAAAAAAAAAAACTCAAACCCGCGACACCACCAAACCCAGCGTTGTGATGCTCAAGGGAAAAATCATGCACACAGATCACTAGGACTCACTTTAGACCATGTTCAGACACTTGATACACATGCAAAACATTTACAGACATACAAAAGATAATAAATACAAAAAATTGCCGAGTTTACTAATTCAATAGGTGTTATATTTTGTGTTTTCTTTGACACCACATTGACAATCCCGGTTCCATCATCATCCATGCTACCGACATATAAAATCAAATCTGAAGCTTTGAAACTACTCTAGCTTTGTGGTAGCTGCATCCAAGCAATGAATCAGTTCCCATCTTGTATTCAACTACAGCAAGACTAATAAATTCCATCATTTTCCACATTACATCAGATCATGTAGTGGTCGCCTGAACTTCGTTCAAGGCGTTAAATAATCATTTTAACAATTAATAAAAAAAATGTAAAATAGGAGGATTATTTACACGATCAACAATAGGAATGCATAAACCATCGTTTTAACCAATGGAAGGCAGCATTGGATTGCAGCTGACTCCAAATCCTCCAAAAGATCCAGGCTCGGCATGCTTTACCCGGCCAAAACGTCGAATATGACGCAGAAGCCTCGCTAAGAAAGAGTTGTGGCATATGGTTGAACTATCACACACAACTGCAACGTGCTTGCGTGCTCTTGTTATCGCTACATTCATTCTCCGACTATCACCAAGGAATCCAACAGCGCCCAGCGTATTTGACCTCACCTATCAACATACAAAACTATGAAAGCTTACTATGTTATGAAAACAGTAACTGCATTAATGGGCACAAAATGCTGCCGGAAAATTTTCTTCTTTCAGGAAGAAAAAAAACATACAATAAAGGAAAGAGCAGTTGAACAAAGATACGCACAAAAAAATTACACCATGGTGTTTCATACTGGCTTTTGCAGGTGTCAACAACTTTTTATTCTGTGCGGACACCGGACGGAGAGAACCGTTCGGTTTTCTCTCTATCTACAGTAAAAGCGCAATTGCTACTGTAACTATGCTTTGACTATAGACATAGAGAAAACCGGACTGTTCTTTCCGTCTGATGTCCGCACAGAATAATTTCTCATCAACAACAGAGTCATTTAAAAACATACTGTGTAAACTTCTTTTTTTTCTGCACTTTAAATGTAGTTAATACGCATCATTAGATTATCTTAATTTTTTTATGTTAATCCCCATTTTCCATTCATGCATGATGCTAAAACATCCAATTGATAATAAGACTAATGCATTGAAGACTATAGTTCACGTGGTATAAACCTCAAATCAGCTATAAGTAGACATGCCTTAGGAACACAAGTAACGGTAGCAGGTAAATTAAAATTGCGTTCTTCGAAATAAAGCTATTGAAAGACCTGTACCCTATCACTTTTATAATACCTTTGCCAGCAAATACAAAAGAAGTGAAACCAGAAAGGTTACCGTCAAAAAGTAGCATATTGAAAACTTTTATTTCAAGTAAAAGAATGTATAGTGCACCATGGATATAATAACAGCATCAGCCTCCCGTCCTTGAAAGCTATCAATTGTTGCAACTTCAACACCAGTCGCTCCTGGAAATGTATCTAGTCTATCCCTCAGAAGTTTTACTTGAGCAATATATGGAGATTGAACAGCAATGGCATTTGGAGAGACCCCTACATTCCAAAAAGCTAATAACAGTATAATTAAACGATTAAGTGTTGTATTAATACAGCATTTAGAAAGAATTTTTTTTTTTGAACCGATCAGCATACACAAAGTGATAAATTCAGAGAAATGGAGAGGGAAAAAGCCTAATTTCATTATACAAAACTATCCTATTTATAGATTTATACATGATATCATAATAAAGAAACAAATAATTGCGCTAATATAATCCTTCCTAAATCAGCCACCCAAATATGAAAGGAGATTGGCGTGATCCAGGTGAGCCTCCCACCGATTCCTATCCTGGCCTTGGGATCAAGTGTCAAGGGACGACTGGGATTTTACAGAGATTAACATGATCCAGGTGAGCCTCTCACGAATTCACATCTTGATTGTAGAATCAAGTGTCAAGGGACGGCTGAGATTTTCAACACAAAGTTATCATATATTGAATTCACTTGTGTATTAATTCGGGTTTTTAAAACATCAACGAGAAAATAAGTTACAATATTACAGAGATATAAATTCCTATTTTTAAGAATAAAGGTGATGCACAAGATTGTGCGAATTATAGAGGTATTAAATTAATGTGTCATACTTTAAAACTTTGGGAGCGAGTTATGGAGCATAGGTTGCGGCGTGATACTAATGTTTCTCATAATCAATTTGGATTCATGCCGGGTAGGTCGACTATGGAAGTCATACATTTATTAAGAGGTTTGATGGAGAAATATAGAGAAAATAAGCAGGATCTACATATGATATTTATTGATTTAGAAAAAGCATATGATAAAGTTCCAAGAGAAGTGCTATGGAGAGTTCTTGAAAAGAAAGGAGTCAATAATGCTTATATTCAAATCATTAAAGATATGTATGCAGGAGCTATTACTTGTGTTCAAACACAAGGTGGATTGACCAAGTATTTCCCTATTTCGGTTGGGTTACATCAAGGATCAGCCTTAAGCCCATATCTTTTTGCTTTAGTCATGGATGTTCTCACTAGACATTTGCAAGAGGATGTACCTTGGTGTATGCTTTTTGCTGATGATATTCTTCTTGTTGATAAGACTAGAGAGGGAGTTGAAGGTAAACTTGAATTATGGAGGTCAACCTTAGAGTCTAAAGGTTTTCGCTTGAGTAGATCTAAAACGGAATATATGGAGTGTAATTTTAGTAGTAATAGACCTAGTAAGGGGATTGTGACTTTGGGCGATCAAGTCATTAATAAAAATACACGTTTTAGATATCTTGGATCTATTGTTCAGAGTGATGGTGAAATAGATGGGGATATTATCAGCAGAATTCAAGTTGGATGGTTGAAGTGGAAGAATGCATCGGGCTTATTATGTGATAGAAATATACCCCTTAAACTTAAGGAAAAATTCTATAAGATGGTAGTGAGGCCTACTTTTAATAGGACACAATAGAGAAAAAAGATTCATGTAGCCGACCCCACATAATGGGATAAAGGCTTGATATTGTTGTTGTTGTATTACAGAGATATAGGTGAATCTAATATAATAATTTAGATAGAAGACCTAGTCCAACGTGGCCTCATGAATTATATTTCTTTGACGTTCAATCTATTAAAAAAAAAATAAAAAAGGAAAGCTATGAATAAGAAAGAGGGTGAAAGGGAACTTCAGAGGTCATCTACAAATTTTCTGAAAAAAACTGTAGTAATATTTCAGAAAGACCAAAAATGAATAATGCATACCAGAATATATTAGATTGAAGACATGCTGCACAACTATGTCAGCTTCGCCTTCATTATAGAAGGAGCCTGTACCTGCCGGGTCCAAATGTTCCTCGCATCCAGCATATAAGCTGCCATAAGGCATTCGAGTATCAAGTAAGAGCAGAGGACACTGTGTTATCCATGTCACCTAATCAAGACCAACGTTATTGCTCAAATGTAGAAAGTTCAAATTCAACAGCTTTTATATCAAACAAATTGGCAATTGCGAACATCAATATCACAAAAAAGAAAAATTTGCCAGAGACTGAGAAATAAAGCAGCTAAACATCTAAAATAATGCATGCTCGACACTACTTGAAAAGAGAATATGGAATATCTATGTACATGGTCTTTATCATTCCTTTCAATTTTTATCCCACAAGCTGAACAATAAAGATAAGTAAAATGGCTCAACGAGTTAAATAGAAGATGCTAAAATCCACTTCAGTATGTATCTTGTAGCAATATGACACCTCTCTATCTAGTGTGCGGGTGTGCATGCCAATTCACACCCCCACTGATGCAGGACTAAAAAGTTTTTTAAAAAGGTGGCGTTAAGAATTGCACGATTCCTTCATAAGAGCAAGTAAGATTATAACTATTAACAAATTAAAACGATCAAATAAAATATAAGAGCGGTCACTTCCGTTTAGGCTAAGTCACATGCCAAGAACTTGGAGAATCAAAACAAGTTAGAAATTCATTAACATGCAAAGTAAATAGCTTTCAACAAAATCCCTAATCTAACAATTAGATTAGAAGCATACTCAATCCTACGTTTACTAAGCTTTGGCAATGGCTAAACAAAGTCCTACATTTACTAAGCTTAGGCATAAGGCGAAACTCGGCTCCATGTGATTCGTCATCACCTACAAGATTAGGGGATTAGAAAGGTAATTGAAAAGGTGGAGAAGTTCATCTTAGTCAAAGTCCGAAAACAAGTAGTTGAGATGTTGAAGAAATACGTCGTAGTTTTCTTGAAGGCTCAACTTAGAGAGAAAGTAGTTTCTCTAGTATTGAAGTGTTGAGCACGCTAGTTAGTACTTCCTTTGAAGGCTCCTATTGAGAGGGAGGAGCTTATCTCCGATGGTGCTACGGTCGAAAGGTGCTGGTGGATGCTAATGGACAGCTAGTTGTCCTCTTAAGGCAGCCTTTGAGAACCTTCAGGTTGGAGGTAAACCAAGGGGTAGATGCAGGAAATTCTGGCAGCAAACTTGGAGAGCAGGGAAACATCACCCGGAAGAGATTTAGAGGGGATTTGGAGAAGTAAAACCTAGCAAAGCTGCTAGGAGGCGGCGGTTAGATATGGGCCATATTTTGGAAATATTTCCAACGTGAGGGAGGCCAAAATTGTGGGCAGAAATATGACATACTTTGAAAATATTTCCAACGTGAGGGAGGCTGAAATTGTTGGCAGAAATATGACATACTTTGCAAATATTTCCAACATGAGGGAGGCTGAAATTGTTGGCAGAAATATGGCATACTTTGAAAATATTTCCAACATGAGGGAGGCTGAAATTGTGGGCAGAAATATGACAGATTTTGGAAATATTTCTAACGTGAGGGAGGCTGAAATTGTGGGCAGAAATAGAGGCCAGATTTTGGAAATATTTCCAACGTGAGGGAGGGACTTTAATGTGATAATTAATGCTTGCTTAAATTAATAAATTAAAATTGGGAAGAAAGATCCCATCCCAAATTAATTTAAAATTCAAAAGCTATGATTCGGAAAGTTTCCAAAATTAGGATTTCTAATTTAGGCAATAATTTCAAATTCAAATAAATTTGAATTTGCCTTGAATTGCATTACCTAAATTATGAAAACTAAATTAGGAAAGGTTTAATAGCAAAGGGGAGTAGGGAGGGAGGCCAAAGAAGGGCCGGCTGCAAGTGGAGGGGCCGTGGGTGGTGGGGTGGCTGGATCTAGCCATCGAGTGGGAAAAACAAGGATGGCTGGCGGCTAGGTTAGGGAGAGAGGTAGTATGGCCGGAAGGTGGTGGTGGGAGGAGGGAAAGAAAGAGATAGAAAATAAGAATTACGAACCCGGCCGTCTCTAAGGTTGGTGGGTGATCCGAGTTCCCTCTCCTAGGGATTCACCAATCAAACTCTCAAGCTCTCACAAGAACTCATGCAAGGAAATTTTTTTTTAATCAATCATTCATTAATTTTCATAGAACATAGGGGCTATAAATAGCCTCATACATAAGACTCAAAATAAAAGACAACAATGCCCTCAGGGCTTACATACGACCTCACTTTAAGTAAGAGGTAAAAACGAAAAAACAATTACAATATAAATAATAAAAGACAAATAACATAATAAAAGACGAATACATGAAATGACTCAAAGCTATATCGGATCGATCGTGTCCGTAGATCGACGGCCACGCCTCTACTGTACTTTCCATACTCTGATGTCCCCATCATTCTCCCGGTGTGGGAGAAAGCTTGACTCCGTCGAGTAAACGTCTCTGATGCTCTCATAAATCTCCAATGCACCGGGGTCAAACTGCTGCAGCTCCTTGCGATCCAACCATGTATCATCTAACTTGGGCTTTCCTCTACACCTGATCAAATACCTCCATCGTCCACCTTCTTTCGTGGAGATGATGTCATCACTTAGAATTGAGTCTACCTTTTATGCCATGGGTGATTTGGGAATATCTGGGGGTGGGGGTAGGTTTAGGTTCTCACATAGGGGGTGGGGGGGGTCACACAAGGCTGCTGTATGAGTGGATCTGGTGTGTTGAAGTCAGGACCTTCATATGCAACTAGATCTTCTATGTTAAAGGAGGGATTGGAGTTGAATTCTGTGGGCAGAACTATTACATAAGCATTATCATGAAATTTCTTAGTTATTTTAAATAGTCCAGCACTCTTAGCATGCAGCTCCTTAACTGTTCCCTGCAGGAACTGTTCCGGATGAATCCGCACCATCTTGGAGTCACCAACCTCAAAAGTTTTAAATTTTTGTTTCAGATTGGCATATATTTTGTAATTGTTGTTGCCCTTGTCAATTTGTCGTGCAATTCCTTTATGAAACCCATGCATATGAGATTAAAATGATGATGCAAACTCAAAAATCCTATACCTAGAACACATTGGCATAAGGTCTAGTGGTAGTCTAGGTTTGAACCCGTAAACAATTTTAGAATGACTTAAACCAAGGGTACGAATCATTGAATCATAGTAGTCGAGTCCAACTGGGATACGATCGGATAGGGAGGCTCTAGGGGCTAGATTTAGAACATATAAAATGCCTCTAATCAAGAGTAATGGATCCAGAAGATCATCAGGATGGATCTCAACAAGTATACTAGGTATGGGCTGACTCTCCTGAGGGACTGATTCGTCAGACTCAGCGGAAGTCACGATCAACTAACGTATGTAAAGGCACGCTATGGGCTATGGCGACTATCAGGTTCAGTCCCTTCTTGGCTTTGACAGGGTTGGATTCAGGATTATCCGTAACCCGAGGCTGTGATGGTAAAAGCTTGATCTTTTTGCCCTCATGTTCAAACACGCAGATGTTTGAACGACCATAGATGTGGACATCGTTGTCAAATAGCCAGGGACGACCTAGAAGGATTTGTCCAACATTCATAATCAACACATCACACTAAACATTCTCCTTATAGTCAGCGAAGGAGATAAGTATGAAGCTACGTTCCTTTACTTCCAAGGCAATGGAGTTGAGCCAAGCTATCTTATACGGGTTGGGGTGAGGAACAGCAGAAAGACCTAAGTAGGACATCATGCTGGAGGAAACAACATTTATGCAGCTGGCCACTATCCAAGACGACCTTACAATTCTTATACTTGATCTTGGTGTAGGTGTGAAAGATTGTAGTCCTACGCCAGTCGTCGGTGGTAACAGGTTGTGACAGTGCACATCTTACCACGCAGGTGGGAGAAGTGTCAATTTTCTGGATGTACTGGATGACAGCAGTGTCGTCATCCTCCTCAAAGAGGTCACCATCGTTGTTTACTTGGTGAATCTGATTGACTTTGGGCTCGAATTCCGCTTCAGTGATCTCTTCGATAATCGTGACTTTATAGGGACTAGAGCATTGAGAAGCGATATGCCCATACCCATGACATCTAAAGCATTTGGTCCCGGGGTTAGATCGAGGGGTATCCGGAGTGGGAGACTTACTTCTAACATCAGGATAGGGAGTGGGGGGACCAGACGAGGGTCGGATAGTGCTCCCTGGGGTCGGCTGGGCAGTGGGGGTGTGAGGGTTGGAACTACCAGAAGGTCTGTAGGAAGGCCTAGAGTCATGTGAACGGCTCGGGTGCTATGAACAGGTCTCTTCTAAATCAAGCACTAGGCTGTAGGCATTCTCCAGTGTAGTGACATTCCGGGCAAACAGCTCATTGCGAAGATTCTCTCGCAACCCGGTTCGAAACATCGATAAGATCTGCGCGGGGATGGTAGAGGTCTCCCCCTTGCAGCAAATCAGGAAGTCATCGAAAGAGGCGATGTACTCCTTAACTGGTTTGTTTCCCTGAGTCAGCCTATTCCATCTGTCCAATAGTCGGGGGAAGTACGAGGGAGGCAAGTACTTCTGCTTGAGTTCCCGCTTCATGGACGACCAATCAGTAATGGGGTAATCGTTCCTAGCTTCCCTAAGGCTCTCTAAGTTGGCCCAAAACTGACTCGCCCTACCCGTGAGCTTCATCTCTACAAAGCTGACCTTCCTAGCCTCGGAGATGTCATACCACTTAAAGAAACTGTCCATACATTTGACCCAGTCTAGGAAAAGCTAGGGGTCAAGTGTGCCATCAAAGGTAGGAGCGTCGACTTTAATATTTTTCATAAGTGATATATCAGGATCATGACGTGGGTCATGTCTGTGGTAGGGTGCTCGATGATTGGCACAATGCTGCCTCTCATCCAAGTATAGATCATGACGTGGGTCATGTCCGCGGTAGGGAGCTTGATGATTGGCACGATGTTGCCCTCATCTGGGTAAATATCATCCCCATACATAGAAGGTTGTCTAGATGGAGTGTAGGGAGTAGGGTGCTCTCTAGCTCGCTCAAGTATGTCAAATCGCTCAGTGGTGTTCCTACGGAGCTCAGCTAGGTCGGCTTGGTTCTCTTTGAGTTGTTGGCTAATATTGTTCATTTGGCCTATCAACAAGTCTAAAGTCCTTCCTAGTTATTTCGGGTCCATGGCTAGACACTAGGGGACACTTGGGGGTGAATCTAGGTAGAGGACAACACCTAAATGCAATGATAAACTCTCTAGAATGACATTAAACGATGCAGAAAATGTTTGGACAGAAAACTACAACAAGGTGTTAAGTATCCTAGGTAACTAGGGAAGTTGATATATTGAGGGCAGCACCTAGATACTTAAGAGACAACCTTAAAACTCACTAAATGAGTGAAAAAAATTTCTGGACAACAACACAACTAAGATTTAAAATGATTTAAGAGATGGTATGCATGCCAAATTAAATATGTATGCTTAAGCAATAGCCTAGGATGAATTCTAACATATGTAACACATGCTAGCCATGTTCTGATACCAGATGATGCAGGACTAAGAAGTTTTTTTAAAAGGTTGCATTAAGAATTGCACGATTCCTTGATAAGAGCAAGTAAGATTATAACTATTAGCAAATTAAAACGATCAAATAAAGCATAAGAGCGGTCACTTCCGTTTAGGCTAAGTCACATGCCAAGCACTTGGAGAATCAAAACAAGTTAGAAATTCAATAACATGCAAAGTAAATAGCTTTCAACAAAATCCCTAATCTAACAATTAGATTAGAAGCATAGAAAGTTCACTAAATCCTACGTTTACTAAGCTTTGGCAACGGCGAAACAAAATCCTACGTTTACTAAGCTTAGGCATAAGACGAAACTCAGCTCCTTGTGATTTGTCATCACCTACAAGATTATGGGATTAGAAAGGTAATTGAAAAGGGGGAGAAGTTCATCTTAGTCAAAGTCCGAAAACAAGTGGTCAAGATGTTGAAGAAGTTTGTCGTAGTTTTCTTGAAGGTTCAACTTAGATAGAAAGTAGTTTCTCAAGTGTTGAAGTGTTGAGCACGCTAGTTAGTACTTCCTTTGAAGGCTCCTATTGAGAGGGAGGAGCTTATCTCCGATGGTGCTACGGTCGAAAGGTGCTGGTGGATGCTAATGGACAGCTAGTTGTCCTCTTAAGGCAGCCTTTGAGAACCTTCATCAAGCCTTTATCCCACTACGTGGGGTCGGCTACATGAATCCTTTTTCTCCATTGTGTCCTATTAAAGGTCAAATTCTTGTTTAAATCTAATAAAGAAAGGTCATTCCTAATATTTTCTAACCAAGTCTTTTTAGGTCTACCCCTATCTTTCTTAACATAAGTCAAATCTAATACCTCTACTCTCCTAACCGGGTCATTGGAAGGCGGTCGTTTTATGTGACCAAACCATCTAAGGCGACTTTCTCTAATCTTATCTTCTACTGGAGCTACTCCAACCTTTTCACGTATATGCTCATTTCGTATCCTATCTCTAAGGGTAAAGCCACTCATCCACCTGAGCATCCTCATCTCAGCCACACTTAACTTAGTATTATGCTTCTCTTTTAAAGGCCAACATTCGGCACCATAAAGCATTGCAGGCCTCACTACCATCTTATAGAATTTTCCCTTAAGTTTGAGGGGTACATTTCTATCACATAACAAGCCCGATGCATTCCTCCACTTCAACCATCCAACTTGAATTCTGCTGATAATATCCCCATCTATTTCACCATCACTCTGAACAATAGATCCAAGATATCTAAAACGTGTACTCTTATTAATGACTTGATCGCCCAAAGTCACAATCCCCTCACTAGGTCTATTACTACTAATGTGGTAATTAATGCTTGCTTAAAATAATAAATTAAATTTGGGAAGAAAGATCTCATCCCAAATTAATTTAAAATTCAAAAGCTATGATTTGGAAACTTTCCAAAATTAGGATTTCTAATTTAGGCAATAATTTCAAATTCAAATAAATTTGAATTTGCCTTTAATTGCATTACCTAAATTATGAAAACTAAATTAGGAAAGGTTTAATAGCAAAGGGGAGTTGGGAGGGAGGCTAAAGAAGGGCCGGCGATAAGTGGAGGGGTCGTGGGTGGTGGGGTGGCCGGATCTAGCTGTCGGGTGGAAAAAACAAGGATGTCCGGCGGCTAGGTTAGGGAGGTAGGTAGTATGGCCGGAAGGTGGTGGTGGGAGGAGGAAAAGAAAGAGATAGAAAATAAGAACCACGAACTCGGCCATCTCCAAGGTTGGTGGGTGATCCGAGTTCCCTCTCCTAGGGATTCACCAATCAAACTCTCAAGCTCTCACAAGAACTCATGCAAGGTAGAAATTTTTTTTAATCAATCATTCATTAATTTTCATAGAACATAGGGGTTATAAATAGCCTCGTATATAAGACTCAAAATAAAAGACAACAATGCCCTCAGGGCTTACATACAACCTCCATTTAAGTAAGGGGTAAAAATGAAAAAATAATTACAACATAAATAATAAAAGACAAATAACATAATAAAAGATGAATACATGAAATGACTCAAAGCTATATCGGATCGATCGTAGCCATAGATCGACAGCCACGCCTCTGTTGTACTTTCCATACTGTAATGTCCCCATCACCCACACATGCATGCACACACCATCCACATCCACACCCACACAATCTAGAGGCATAAACTTTGCTGAGTTAGATTTTTTAAGCTTAAGGTCAAATGGTCCAAGGCCCTTACAAGTTCAAGCTGAACTCGTCACATATCCGCTTCCTCCTAAATTGCAGAGATCATCGAGACATCTCAGCATGGATCCTAAGGCTGATAATGGCGCACATCCATGCCTCTCCCACTCGGGTGAATCATGCATTTTGCCTCTCTTATTACCCACAAAGTTAGCCTGAAGTCACCTTTCTAACATTACAGAGTCGTTCATACAACCTAGAAATCGGCTGATAAGCTGTTCTTTTTTTTTTTCTTTTAAATTCTAATTAAGCGGTCAGTGGTTGATAAGTTGTTCATGATATGTAGAAAGTTTCAATTAGGGTTCTAAGCTAAATTAGTACAATCAATGAACAGCTCTATATTAGTTTATGTAAGACTTATTTATGCTCATTTTTAAAAATAATTGAATAAATTTGAATAAAATTAAGTACGACTTATAAATAAACAAGATTAAATATTGACTTGCTTACTCATTTATGCTCATAAATATGCTTTTTTGTTGTTTGAAAAATAGTTTGTTAAGAGCTTCATAAAATACTCATTTAATAATAATTTAATTAATTTTTATAACTTTTTCTATATTATTATATCAATTTTGATATATTCTATGCACCAAATATTATTTCTTATTACTAAATATATAAGCAGGATGAAATTTTTGAACAAATAATTAAATTGATAGATTAACAACTAATTTTATTTTTTTTAATTAACATTTGATAATGAAAATATTAAACAAGCAGCAAAATTAAAATATAATTTTATTATTCCTGAATTGTTAGAAAGGATACTGAGTGAATTATCAATTTTAATAAAAAAGAAATAATGCATCTATTATTAGTAATAATATTATTTACTTATGAGCACAGCAAAAGTAAGTCCTTAGCCTCAACCCTACTTGATGCACTTGAGAATAGTTTTTCTTGAGGTAGATTATGTTTATTTTAACCAATTTCCCCAAATATTGAACCAAGGCTTATTTTGATCTGGGATCATGACTCCTAGGGGCACAAAACCATATAGTTAATTAGCAGACTCACTCATGAGAAAGGCTGCTTGAGCTCATATTTTATGCTTTGATTTGATAGTTTTATATGTGAATTTAATCGAATTTGAATAGCAGAGGGGATGGAGCTTGACTCGATAAAAAACTCATAATTTATCACCCTATGTATAACAATAGATCCAATATGTCATATCAGCAGGATTTAAATTGTAACATTCTGGGAGCCTAATTAGTTATTGTGAGTTGCATTCTCTCAAGCATCTCAAGCAAATTAGGGTGAAGGAAGTGTATGTATGTGTTACGGAGCCGGCCCCTTCTGGGCCGACTGGACAGGTCCAGGTTTACTGCAGGCGGAAAAACAGAGCAAGGGTTTACTGCGGGGGGAAAACCAGAGGAAGGGGGGGGGGGGGGGCTTAACAATGAGGTGGGCCCATGGCTTGGTTTAATGCAAATTGGGGGAAAACTTTGAATGTAAGGGTGGTTTAGGTAAGTGTCAATGATCCTTTGATGTTAATTAGGAGGAATATGAGGGATGAGGGAATTATCTTGAATTTGGAATGAGAATTTGAGATCTACGGTTTTCTTGGTTTTGGGCTCTTGGCATCGTCGGAGATTGGAGAGTTGTTCTTCCTCTCGGATTGAAGAACGAATGTATCTTTGCTATTTTCTATTCTTCTACTAGTGGAATACAAGTGTTTGTTTGATTTTCTCTCCGCTTTCTATCCGTTTTCCTCTGGTTTGGTGCTGATTTCTGCTGTAGACAGCAGAAAACCAGCTTTCGGCTCTTCCGTTTGGCGTAGGATTGCTTGCAAACTCAAGTATTACCTTAGGGTTACTTGCGAACTCAAGTATTTCTTATCAAATTGGTATCAGAGCGTCATTTTTGGGACCGTTGGCGGCTGAAATCCTGAAATTTCAGCGGATTTTTCGTTTCCGGAAAAAGATCTTTGTGATTCTTGGGAAGAACGATGGCCGAAAAGAAGGTGGAAGTCTTGGAAGGCGAAATCGGACAATTGAAATCCAATTTGGAGGAAAAAATTTTCGACTTTCAAAATCAAATCACCTCCAACAATGAAAGGTTGGAGGGGAAGTTCACTGTGATGGAAGAGATGATGAAGAAATTACTTGAAATGAAGACCAATCAGACGGCCTCGGAAGTACGAGAGAACACCGACGGCCATGGAATTGGAGAAAATCCAATCCCGTTACAAGGGAGGAGGAATTCGGAGGTGGAGATCCTGGAGGAGGAGAACGACATGCCCCCTCTAGAACCGCTTCTAGAGAAGAGATGAGTAGGGGATACGACCAACGGGAGGCTCATTTTGTCGGAAAGATGGAAAAATTCAATCGCCGAGGTGCTGAATTTGAAAGAATCCAGCGTCGAGGTGCTGATTTTGAAGGGGGAAGGAAAGAAATTCATCGCCGAGGTGAGGGGCTGTTTTTGAAGGAAGAAGGGAGGAACGTCATCGTCGAGGTGCTGAATTTGAAGGAATTCAGCGTCAAGGTGATGATTTTGAAGGGAGAAGAGGAGAGTATGAGGAGGGATTCGAGTATAATTGTCGGAGGGATGATCGGAACACTTGGGGAACTCTTCCCCTTCGAGGAATAGGAGGTTATGGAGGATACCGGGGAAACAGAGGAGACCCACGGGTAAGGAAGCTGAAGATGCCCGTCTTTGAGGGTGAAGATGGCCATGGCTGGATCTACAAGGTGGAGCATTACTTGACAGAGGAAGAAAAGCTAACGGCGGCGGGATTATGTTTGGAAGGAAAGGCATTGGCCTGGTATTAGTGGCGTGGTAGGAAGGAGCCCATCCGGAGCTGGAGAGAGTTCAAGGATTGCTTACTAGAGTGTTTCCGAGCCGATGGGGGAGGAGACTTCTATGAGCAATTCTTTGCTCTGACTCAGGAGGGGACCGTGGCAGACTACCGGGACAAGTTCGAGTACTTGGCTAGCAGATTAGATCACATTTTAGAGTCAGCCTTGGAAGGGAACTTCATGAAAGGGCTGAAACCAGAGATCCGAACCGCAGTCAGGGTGTTGGAGCCGAAGAGCCTAGGAAAGGCTATGGAGCTAGCACAATTGGTGGAAGACCAGAAGAAATCAGAAAGAGGAGCTCGAGGGAACTACTCTGGGGGCTCATACAAGATGACTACCACATTCTTACCAACAAAAGAGGGAGCGCAAGGGAGTCAGAAGGAAGCACCCAAGGAGAAGGCTGGAGGGGGAAATGGCGGACATTTCAAAAAGTTGACAGAAAAGGAGATGCAGGATAAGAGAGCAAAGGGGTTGTGCTTCAGGTGCGATGAGAAGTACATGCCAGGGCATAGGTGCAAGGACTGAACTCTTCAAGTTCTCCTTGTCTGTGAAGACGAGGAAGACGAGGAGGGAGGTGGGAGCAAATCTGAAGAGGAGGACGAGGAGAAGCTGCACCTGGATGTGACAGAAGTCTCTCTGAACTCTATAGTGAGATTCACTCCGAGTCACACTATGAAAGTAAAAGGAGAGATAGCTGACCATGAGGTGGTGGTGCTGATAAATAGTGGGGCAACCCACAACTTCATTTCCACCCAGATTGTTGAGCTGTTGGGGATGGAGTTAGTGGATACTGAAGGGTATGGGGTGATAATGGGCACGGGGAAAGTGGAGATGGGTAGAGGAGTTTGTAGAGGAGTGGTGCTGAAAATTCAGGGGATCCAGGTGAGGGAGGACTTCCTCCCCTTGGAATTGGAGAGCACTAACGTCATATTGGGGATGAAGTGGCTGCAGGCATTGGGGGAGACCTAGATCAATTGGGAGACACTGATGATGGAGCTAGTGATAGAGGGAAAAAGGAGGATGATTCAGGGTGATGCTGGGCTTACCAAGGCTGGGGTTTCTCTCAAATCCCTAATCAGAACCATTAAGGGGGAGGGAGGAGGATACTTGGTGGAGTTGCACCGCTTGGAAGGGATAAGACTCGAGGAAGAAGGCAATGTTCCATCGTCAGTGCAGCCGCTCAAACATCAGTTCAGCGAGGTATTTCAAACCCCCCAGGGTTTACCTCCTCAGAGAGAGCTGGAGCACACCATCACCCTGAAAGAAGGGGAAAAACCGATCAGTGAATTGAGGGACATTATGAATTCCTGGTAATGCCCTTCGGATTGACTAACGCTCCTGCAACTTTTCAATCCTTGATGAACAGGATATTCAAGCAGCACCTCATAAAGTTTGTCCTGGTCTTTTTTTATGACATCCTGGTGTACAGCAGGACTGTAGAGGAGAACTTGGAGCATCTAAGGGTGGTATTAGAAGTGCTTCAGGAGCATCAGTTGAAAGCTAACTTGAAGAAGAGCAGTTTTGCTCATGCAAGTGTGGAGTACTTGGGACATGTGGTATCCCAAGGAGTGACAGCACATCAAACTAAAATTGAGGCAATGCAGAAATGGCCACTACCTAGGAACCTCAGGGAGTTGAGGGGTTTCCTGGGATTAACTGGATACTACAGGAACTTTGTGAAGGGGTACGGTACCATTGCCTGGCCTTTGACTGAGCAGCTGAAGAAGGACAATAATTGCTGGGGAGAGGCAACCACCGAGGCGTTCGAGAGGTTAAATGAAGCCATGACAACTGTTCATGTTCTAGCTCTTCCAGACTTTGGTCAGGTCTTTGTAGTAGAGACGGATGCATCAGGATATGGGCTAGGTGCAGTGTTGATGCAGAATCAGAGGCCAGTAGCATACTTCAGTCAAGTGCTTTCAGCCAGAGCTAGATTAAAGTCAGTATATGAAAGAGAGCTGATGGCCATTGTCTTGGCTATTCAAAAGTGGCGACCGTATCTCTTGGGAAGACACTTATTGTGCAGACTGTTCAGAGGAGCTTGAAGTATTTGTTAGAGAAAATGATGGTGATTGAAGAGCATTAGAGGTGGTTATCCAAACTATTAGGCTATGATTTTAAGATCTAATATAAGCCTAGTTTGGAGAATAAGACAGCCGATGCTTTACCCAGATGTGTTGGGGGGCTTCAAAAGTTTGTTGTTTCTGTTCCATTGATGGTAGATTGGGGGGCCATTAAGGAAGAAAGTAGGTTGAATGAAGAATTGAGGAAGATCAGAGAAGATTTAAATAAAGACAAGAGTAGTCATCCTGGGTACTACATTGAGGGGGAGAGGCTACTGTATCAAGGGAGGTTTGTGATGCCACGAACCTCCATCCATATTCCCCACTTGTTGCAGGAGTTCCATGGCAGCACAATTGGAGGCCATTCAGGAGTTCAGAAGACATACAGGAGGCTAGCGGCTGAGCTCCACTAGAAAGGGATGCATAAGAATGTGGAGGAGATGGTGGCGAGGTGTGAAGTGTGCCAGAGAAACAAATACATGGCCATGACTGCAGGAGGATTGCTACAACCTTTGACATTACCAAATTTTGTTTGGGAGGTGTCAATGGACTTCATCGACGGATTACCTCGATCAGAGGGATACACTGTCATCATGGTGGTGGTGAACAGGCTTAGTAAGTAGCACATTTCATCCTTCTGCAACATCCCTACACCGCAGTGTCAGTGGCAGCATCATTCATCAGGGAGGTTGTTAGACTGCACGGGGTTCCTTAATCGATAGTGACAGATCGAGACAAGGTGTTCCTTAGTCAGTTTTGGAAGGAGCTGTTCCGATTGCAGGGCACTATCCTCAAGAGAAGCACCGCTTACCATCCACAGACAGACGGTCAGACGAAGGTGGTGAACCGAAATTTGGAGACCTATTTGAGGTGTTTTGTGTCGGAGACCCTGTGGATGTGGGCAAAATGGCTACCCTGGGCCGAATATTGGTACAATACCTTGTACCATTCCGCCTCCCAGATGACCCCATTCAAAGTGTTGTATAGAAGGGACCCTCCACCCTTGGTGCACTGTGGAAGAGGTAGTACACCTGTGTCGTCAGTCAAGCAGTATTTGGAAGACAGAGACAAGGTGCTGGAAGAATTAAAGAAACATCTGATGAGGGCCCAACATATCATGAAGAAGCAGGCGGATTCACATAGGAGAGACATGCAATTTGAAGTGAGGGAGAAGGTGTTCCTGAAATTACGACCCTATCGGCAGCAGACAGTGGCCAGAAGAAGGAATCAGAAACTAGCACACAAGTACTTTGGTCCCTATAAAGTGTTGAACAGGGTCGGTGCGGTGGCGTACTGATTGAAGTTTCCCCAATCAGCAACCATACATCCAGTGTTCCATGTGTCTCAGCTGAGAAAGGCCATAGGGGAGCATGCAACAAGTGAAGAACTTCCAGATACCATGACGGAGGACTTAGAGGTGGTTCTAGAGCCACTAGAGCTGACAGGAGTTCGATCAAACAAAAAGGGGAATAAAGAAGTACTGATTAAATGGAGGGGTCTCCCTGATTTCGATGGTACATGGGAACCGCTGGAAAGAATGAAAGAGCAATTTTCCTCGTTTCACCTTGAGGACAAGGTGAGTTTTTGGGAGGGGAGTAATGTTATGGAGCCGGCCCCTCCTGGGCCGGTCCAGGTTTACTGCAGGCGGAAAAATAGAGCGGGGGGCGGGGGGGGAGGTGATTTTGAATGTAAGGGTTGTTTAGGTAAGTGTTAATGATCCTTTGATGTTAGGAGGAATAGGAGGGATGAGGGAATTATCTTGAATTTGGAATGAGAATTTGAGATCTAGGGATTTCTTGGTTTTGGGCTCTTGGCATCGCCGGAGATTGGAGAGTTGTTCTTTCTCTCGGATTGAAGAACGAATATATCTTTGCTGTTTTCTATTCTTCTACTAGTGGAATACAAGTGTTTGTTTGATTTTCTCTCTGCTTTCTATCCATTTTCCTTTGGTTTAGTGCTGATTTCTGCTGTAGACAGCAGAAAACCTGTTGTTGGCTCTTCCGTTTAGCGTAGGATTGCTTGCGAACTCAAGTATTACCTTAGGGTTACTTGCGGACTCAAGTATTTCCTATCAGTATGTAGCGAAGTTGATGAACGCAAAAGTAAGCAAAAAAATTAGGAGACCCCTAATTTTTTTGCTAGAAAAAATATGACCTTAGGATAAGATACTTAATACCTTAATTAAAAATAGGAAATGGAAGGCCAAAAGCCACAACACAGCAGCCCCAAACGGTACAGCAAAACAAAGAAGGAAGCCCACGGGAACGCAGAAAAGCCACGGAACCGAGCAGCCAGCCGCAGAACCAAGTAGCCAGCCGCAGGAACCAAAGGGGCAAAGGCACTGGAAAACCACCCAGCACAGGAAAAGAACAGCCAGCCACGGGAAACCAAGGGACAAGGCATGGGAAAATAGCCAGCCAGCCGTGGCAACCAAAGGGCCAAGCACGAGAAAACCAGCAGCCATCCATGGGAACCAAATGGCCAAGTACAGGAAAACCAGCAGCCATCCACGGGAACCGAAGGGCCAAAATCCACCATAATGAGCTTCCACTAAACTTACATAAATGAACTAAACTTTTACTTTAATAAATGAACAAAAAACCAGCTCATAATGAGCTAAATTTCAGTTCAAAATATTAATGAGCTAGCAAGCCCAAGGGAAGTTAAAACCAAAATTTAGGATTTGATTTGACCCCCCCCCCCCCGCCTACATCAGACTCCCCAACTTGAAAAACTCATCTCCTAATGAGTTGTCTTTGGATTTGATTCGAGGAGACGGTGGGAGTGCATCTAACTCTTGAATCTTTGCCTCGAATTTCTTCAGGATTTCTTCTTGCTCTTTCTCGAATTGTTCTTGAAGATATTTCTTCCTTTTCTAGTATTTCTCATCACATAAGAACATTAGATATTGGATTTTATACAACTCATTTTGTAGCGGATCTATTGAACTTTGTTCCGTTGGAACCCATCTATCCAATGGAATTTGGACTTCTCGATCTTCTGGCTTGCTTCCTCCTTTGACTGAATCAATCTTTTTGTCTTTTTCCATTTTTCTAAAAAAAAGACTCAATAAGAAACTTAGACTCGAAGAAAGAAAGACTCTACCTAAAGAAATTTAGACTCACATGACACACAACAATTGATATGACTCACCAAGACTCATTCGACAACCGAGATAAGAACTTGCTCTGATACCAAATTTGATGCACGCAAAAGTAAGCAAAAAAATTAGGAGACCCCTAATTTTTTTGCTAGAAAAAATATGACCTTACTAGGATAAACAAAATTACACAAAATAGACAAAATAAAAATTTACTATTATAAAAGGACTTATAAATGACACATACTAATGACGCATACAAACTTTGACATAAAATCCTAAACTTGCATTCCTTGAGAAGAAAGATACTGATGGCGTCGATCTTGCGGAGAGAAGAAGGGATAAGAGGCCGAGACGAAAGAGGAGAAGCTCGCAAGCTTTCCTTGAAGGAAGAAGAAGAAATGGACAAAGCTCTCAAGCTTTTCCAAAAACCTCAGTTTTTCTTACTCCAAAAATTGCATTTTTCACCTCTTTTAACGATCAAAAACAACTTCTATATATAGGCAAAAGAAGGCACTAGCTCTCAAAAATATACTTAATACCTTAATTAAAAATAAGAAATGGAAGGCCAAAAGCCACAACACAACAGCCCCAAACGGTATAGCAAAACAGAGAAGGAAGCCCACGGGAACCAAGCAGAAAAGCCACGAAACCGAGCAGCCAGTCGTAGAACCGAGCAGCCAGCCGCGAGAACCAAAGGGGCAAAGGCACGGGAAAACGACCCAGCACGAGAAACCAACAGCCAACCACGGGAAACCAAGGGACAAGGCATGGGAAAACAGCCAGCCAGCCATGGGAACTAAAGGGCCAAGCACGGGAAAACCAGCAGCCATCCACGGGAACCAAAGGGCCAAAATCCACCATAATGAGCTTCCACTAAACTTACATAAATGAGCTAAACTTTTACTTCAATAAATGAACAAAAAACAAGCGCATAATGAGCTAAATTTCAGTTCAAAATATTAATGAGCTAGCAAGCCCAAGGGAAGTCAAAACCAAAATTTAGGATTTGATTTGACCCCCCCCCCCCCCCCCCCGGGAAAAAAATTTAAGATTTAATTTGACCCCCCCCCCCCCCTACCTACATCAGAAGTGCATTTAAGACGTACAACAATGTCATTTGTGGTTCAAAGGTGTTGTACACGACCAATTATATGGTTTTAAAGGCATGACATGACTAGTTGTTGCCTGTGAATTTTAATTTGATTAAATAAGTGAATTTGTAACACATGAGATTTGATTATAATTAATGAGCTTGTTGGCATGGGAGATGACTTTAAGTTTAAATTGCAATTGGGCTTTACATCCATTGAAAGGCTCATATGTGGGACTTAATAATCTCGAGGATAAGAAAAGCCTAATAATGGATCTTATGATCTTTCCCCTATAGCTAAGGTGAGACGATTAATTAAATTTGTAATGAGGAGCCTTGTTAGAATTATATTGATCTCATTAATTAAGATATATTATAGCATCTTTATTGCAAACTTGGCTTAGGGTTGAGTCTTAAATCATTAGAAAGGCTTAAGTTTTAATTTAATGAGTTTGTTGACTTTATGTTACGCTACAATGATAGGAACATTGTACATCATTTAAGTTTTTTTTTACTTGTGTTTGATGATTAAACATGATTTGAAGTCTGAGAGTCATTCATCTATTTGTGAGTTGCTTAGAAGGTCGGGGTTACAGTCTTGGCTTTCAACATGCCCACATTTGAACCTTATGACTAGGATGTTGGAGTAAGCCTAATAGTAGGCCTGATGATTTTGCCTTGTAAGCAAGACAACCCAATACTGGCAACTCATCATGATCCTTAAATCAATTAAGAATAAAAAAATTAGACCCATGTTCTTAGTTATATAATCAATAGGATTGTCATCACGATTCTGAAGATAAGACTAAGGGGTTTTATTATCATTTGGATTACTTAGATGTTTATTGAAGTATCTGGTGTATATTTAAGATCATTTGAGAGCCTAGAGTGCATTACCATCCTAGAGTGCATTGTCTGCATTACCATCCTAGAGTGCATTGCCATGCTTTTGAATTCAACATCATGATTATCAATGTGCCAACACATGATTTGTGTTTATGCATTATTTGTATAAGTTAATAAGGTCCATTGTAGGGTTTGAGTTCTTAATTATCTTTGATATCATCTAGATGTTTATATATTGCATATGACAACATACTTGACTTAAAGTTAACCATAGTACAAACTGGAAGCCTCCATATTCATATATCCTGAAATTGAATATGATGGAATTTTCTTAATCTGTATGTATTTTATTTTAAGTTCCTTTTTGTTTACTATTTGTTCTTTTTTAAACTCAAATAAAAACCAAATGCATAAGCATTCCTTCAACGTGCTTCCCTTCTTGCTGGTTGTTTCAACGATGACATCAACTAACGTGCCTCCAATTAGAGGCCGTGAATATGTCATCAATGTTCGAGTATGACAACCTTACCTACCGCTATCTAATGATAACAAAGTTACTGCTAGGTTTTGGTAGCATAGCCGTTGATGGCTAGCAATCATCTCACTAAAACTGAGCCGAAGGTCAATTGAGGGAGACAAACACCAGTTTGCTAAAAAATTAATGAAGTGAAAGTCTACAAGATTTGACCAGATAGAGGACCAAAGGCATGAAGGACTTTAAAATTGTGGCCGTGAAGATCAACAATGTGTTCTTCAAACTACTCAGATCAAAGTTCAATGATTTTATAAAATATTAATATACATTTTTTTTAATATTAATATACATGTATTTTATTTTACGTTCTTTAATTAGGTTTAAGCTCAGCTTTGAACTTGTTAGAGAAAACAAATGATAAGCTTGAATATTTTAGTAGTTAGCTTGACTCTATTCATTTACAACTCTAATTTCAATTGTTTTAATTAACAAAATGCAAGACTATAATGAAACTTTATATCAACTTTCGTTTGAAATATGATTGTCATTTCAAAAATATATTTGATGGACATTTGTATCAATTATAATAAGTGATGAAACTCAATCTATAAGTAATTCTCATGCTAGATGATGCGACCAAAAAATATAGGTGATCCTATATCTCTTGATCACAAAAGACACGACGGACTTCTACGGACGAAATTGACTAAAGACGAGAAAAGAGACGAACAAACTCTTACATTTCAATTTAAACTAAACAAAAGAAAACTTACAACAATACAAATGACTCTTGCAAACAAAATGACGACGACTCAAACGAGACACCCTAAAGTTACTGCACTTAGAGAAGAAGGATACAGGTGGAGCGGCACTTGCGGAGAGACGAAGAGATTAGAAGCCCGAGAAGAAAGGTGGAAAGAGCCTGCAGGATTTCCGGAGGGGATGAGAAAGAAGGGTGGAAAGAGCCCGCAGGATTTCCAAGCAATCCGCCGGTTAACAGATTTTTTTCCAAAAATCAAATATCACATAACTATTTAAAACATTACAATACCCCCCATATATATAGGTATGAAAGGGAATACAAAGAGACACATTACATTAATTTTAACACAAGAAACTAAGCATCAAAAGCATTAAATACTCTTGCTTTTTATGGAAATCAACCCAAAGCCAAGAAACCGAAGAGCCATCCACGGGAGCCAAGGAGGCCGACCGAAACCGGGAAGCCATGGCCTCGGGAAAGGAGTAGCCGGCCGGAATCTCAAGAGGCATGGCACGGGAAACGGCAACCAAAGGAGGAAGCCAAGGAGCCATCATAAAAAGCAAGTCTTGGAATTCCAAAAGCTAGTTTGGAATTCCAAAAGACATCATAACTTAAAAAGCATAAAAAGACATTTAATATAAGATAATAAATGAACTAAAATGTTAGCTAATAATGAGCTAACCCTTAGTTCAATAAATGAACTAAAGATCAGCTCATAAATGAGCTAAAATTTCAGCTCAAATGGATTGAGCTAGTAGACTCAAGGGAAGCCAAAATTTGATTTATTTTGGATTTGTGTTGACCCCCCCTTTGTCTACATCACTAGAGATGTAAATGACATGATCTTATGTTCTAAGACTACAGAAGCCAATGAGCTTAAATAAATAACTCCAAAAGAAAAAAAAAATCAAATTCATCTAAATGGCAGCCCATGAATAAGATCCAGAGAAAATTCCCATGCTCACTAGGAATCACACTGCTATCGCAAAGTAATTCCATTATAGTACCACAATTCGGCATTGATACATGATCATGATTAATCCAACACAAAGGGATAACTACTTGAAACCCAAACAACCAAGGTAGGATCAAGCCCATAGCGACTTGTGGCAGATGAGTCATTCTCCAACAACTCACCTTAGTCGACTAGCCAAGGTTCAGTAATGACTCATTTGATCTTGCAAGAACAATTATTAAACCAAATGTGGCACCTCAAGTGAACTCCTAATTTGATCGGTTGGATTTAGAAGACAGTTAGGTATGAGATATTTGAACATAATACAAATGGACGTTAGTCAAAAAATAAACCAAAGAGGATCTATGCGATAAAATTTTCTGTGTAAACTCAAATCACAGCAATCGTATTGCTTGGTAAAAGTCCAAACAACCATCACGGAGATAATCCAAGCAAGAAGTGCTAAGAACAGCTAAGGGCATTGTTGTTTGTTGATATTAGGTAATGGTGGTTGCTGAATTTTGCTAAAATGCTGTCGCAGTCGCTGAAAACAGCCGACAGTAAGAAGACAAATTCAGTAATTGTTATTGAATTAAGTTAAGGAAAGAAGGAAGAGAGCTAAAGCAAGTAGTGGGTTGAATGAGAGATTTTGTAGAGGTGGTGTACAAAAGGAAAAGAATGCAGGATCTAGGAGAACTAATTCCTAGCAATGTGAGTACCCAAACGAGATCAACCTCAAATCTAAAAGTTGGAAATACTGATTCAACCTTAATTTAAAGAGTTGTGAGTGTGCAAAAGCCTATAATCATCATATAACTTGCCTAAAATATTGATCAATAAACAGAACATGAAATGATATTTTGTACAGTTATGCTTATTATAGAATTTCCATGTTATTCCCAATTGATTACAAACATATTATTATTTCTTATACATTACTTATGTATTTCATTGAGCTCTAGCTCATTAGCAGTGGTTGTACTATAGAAAAAGGGAAGGAGTAGGTGGAGTACTAGATAGGATGATTGATTTCCCTTTTTGTGTACATACATTTTGGTTTACATAGAGGTCAAAGTAGAAGTAGTACAAACACTTTTGGATATGTAAATGTTATTTAAATGTTTACTAAAGTTCTGTATTTTACTTGTTTACTATATAAGTTTAGATGTGTTTAAATATGATTCCAGTTATAAAATATTAATTCCAGTTTTAACTTTTGTGAAACTTGAAATTTGAAAGAGTTTGAATGGACCATTTCCTATTCAATTGGTCCTGATAGAAGTAAGTTAGGATGGGTGTTAGTAAGATATATCTCTATTCATAGTCTCCCTCTTTGTCACACTCTAGATTGGCTATGAGGAGGTCAAAATGAGGTGTGACAAACATAATATGAAAATGTTAGCACATTTTCAACAAACATGTGGTAGCAATTAAGATGTCATTTGTAGTTAATATATCACTGTTGATTCAAAAAAAGAAGATACTAAACTTAAAACGGACCTTGACAAATGGGGAATCAACAAGAAGATGTGAGGCAACTGATGCAGAAGACTCCAGCGTTCCACCATACATCTCCTTTGATGCCCAACTGCAAATTGCTTCATGCATTCGATATTGAACGGTTAGTTTTGTCACCAGAACACCATCATGCAAAGCTGATGCTCTCTCCAGTAGAGAAATGCCAAGTCCACCATCCATAGCACTCTTAGAGAGAACCACTGGAGCAAGCTGGCATTGATCACCAGCTAGTATGCATCGTTTTCCTTGCAAAATTGGAATCCAGCAGGACGGTTCAATAGCCTGCCCTGCTTCATCAATAACAACCAAATCAAAGCTGTCCAATCGTCTAATAAGAGGATCGCCACAACCTGTATTAGTAGAAAGTACAACCTGAGACCTTGAAAGCACTTCCTTTATCGTATCTCTTTCTTTCCTTTTCAAAGTCTTCCCGAGCTGTTTTAGAAGCTGACGTATTCCAGCTGCTAGAGAATCATTCTTTAAGCAATGCCTGAGATCCTTCCTTAGATCTGACTTCCGCCTCTCAAACTCCTTTTTAAAAACTGCAAGCTTGTCGTTCACAATCTGCCCCAAAGATTTTGAGGCAACAGACGCAGATATTCGAGCAGGATTTCCAACTCGTACAATGTTCAGCTCCAAGTTTGAAAGCCTTTCCACCATGTTATCCACAGCTGCATTTGTAGGAGAGGTCACAAGTACACGTTCACCTTGTCTAACTGCTAGACTAACCAGTTTTGTGAGCAGACCCGTCTTTCCAGTACCAGGAGGCCCTTGTATTACCAAGAGAGGTCGCTTCTTGTTCAAACCTAATGTAATAGCTCTTATTTGAGAATTATCAAAACTCTCCTCCCTGATTAAAACATCAACATCTGCTTCACTCCATTCAACAATCTTGTTCTCCTCCAGCCAAACTAAATCTTCTTTTTCTCCAAATAGAGTAGCCACCACTGCAAGTGAAGGATTCTTTTTATGTAAACCACTCTTCTGGAGAAGCATTAATGCTTCACAATTGCGCTGCCAGATCGGATGCACATGGAATCAGAGCATCATCATAAACATTCGGGTACAATACTGACTTACAGAACTAAATGGAGAATTCACCCAAATAATTTTATATTGAGAGAACAACGAAAGTTTCATGAGTAATTAAACGAAGTATTAACACAAAATCATATATTAATAGAACCATAAAGTAAATTAGACAGCTTATTGTAGCATAGGAAATTCCTTTTATCTAACTTTTAAACTAATAATCATAATCATCATCCTTAGTCTTATCCCAAATACCTGAGATAAGGTAAAATACCTGAGATAAAGTAAATGATAATGATGATGATGATATATGAGGAGTTAACTCTATTGTGCAAGTCTTCTTGTGCAATTTTAGCCTTGTTGCATCTTACCTGTCATTTCCCTCCCATTCTTTTAAAATAGCTCTCCTTGGATGCTTTACAAGTGCATATCTGTAGTTGATCGTTGTACAATGTTTTTACCGCGTATCTTAATCATAGTTTAAAATTGTGCAATTAGAGGTGCGCCTCTGCGCAATTTCACCCCCAGGCGCCTTATTGCTTAAGCAATTCTGGGACTAAGAGAGGCGTACGTCTCATAGAACCTGAGGTGCGCCTTCAGAGGCGCAATTGCACAATAACATGAGAGGTGTACGCCTCAAGCAAAATGGGTCCCACTCACTTAAGTGCCTAATCAAATACCCCATTCATTTCTCCCAAGCGTCCCTCGGCCGACCCGAAGTGCATGAAGCCGCAAAGCCCCCCAAATGAAGAGAAGAAATTGACTTTCAACACTCATAATGAACTCCCTTGTGTATATTATGTACAACAAGAGATTGAGGAACAAGGGGTTGAAGGATGATGAGGACCCTTTGATGAGTGATGATGTGACGTCTGATAATGAGTGGTTCATAGATGATGAAACAGATTTACCATTATCAGACCTGCAGCTAGAGGATCTAAGTGTGGAAGTCTTGAGGGGCGAAGGGGATCAAGCGAGCACATCCACTAGTACCACACCACACACATCCAGTAGTACTGCAGCACAACAAGCAAGCAAAGGTATCTCACAATTTCTTATGTGCTATTACATTTAAAATATATGTAATTAACAACACATTAATCATTCTTATTAAACAGGGAAGAGAAGAGTGGGTAAGATTGAAGATGATGAAGATTTGACATTCATAGATACAATTGGAGATGAAGATGCCTCCACTGAAGACCCATTTAGTGATGGGACATGATTGAATTTTAGATGTTCTTTTTTATTTGTACTTTGGAAGTTCTGATAGACTTCAATTTGTATTTTTGTACTTCGAATTATGCTATAAGATACATATATTGCATCTATTTTATTATTTTCCACTAAGTTCACTTCTTATTTAGATGTTTTAATTGTATCATAGACTTTTACTGTTATTTACCTGCTAGAATACTTAAATTCGCATTTACGTAATTCTTCGTCCGTGAGGCTTACGCCTCGCCTCACGAACGAAATACACCCCAAGGCTTATTTACGCAATTTTAAACCTTGATCTTAATAGAGGCTACTCCTACTTTCTATCTAATATTCTAATATAATTATTTCTCGTTATGTTCTTCCTAATTTTGCCATATAACCATCATAACATTCTCATTTATGTTGTATTGAACTTGACCATCTAACTACAGTAGACACAAGTTAATCACTTAAATGAAGCCAATTATATACCTATAAATGAAACAATGTCATAACTCAAATAATGGTGAATTAAAAAATTTTTCCCGATGCATGTTTTAGACTTGGCTGCCCTTCTCAACTTTGTTTAACACGCCATCTTCAATTTCATTTTGGACGCAGCATCTCTCCAACCATAATATTATGAACAAGTTTGAATTGAGATGCACATCACTCAATTAGCACTCAATCGTCAAAATAGATACAATAGCATGATGATTTTCTTCTAGAGAACAATATGACAATCAAAAGCCTCCAAGAGAAAAAGAAGTATATTATCTATGAATGGGGATAGACTACCATCCTTTCGGACGGATAGAAATCTTGTCTAGAAAATAGTTAGAAGCATTGATATTATAAATTAATAATAAAAAACTACCTTTTAGCAATTTTACACCTCAACCATTCAAAAATTTAGATGAAGGGTGGAACATATATGAGGAGAAAGGCGTTCATTCTTCTAGAAAGTTGATAGTCTAAAGGCTGATAGTCTATATATATATATAAACACACGAACACAATTTTTGCACTTAAATGACATTCACATGACCAAGGTTTAAAATTGCGTAACTGCGCCTCGAGGCGTTTTTCGTCCGTGAGGCGAGGCGTAAGCCTCGAGGCGGTCTGAGGCGTAAGCCTCACGAACACAGAATTGCGTAAATGAAAAATTAAGGATTTTAGCAGGAAAATAATAGCAATATTGGAAAATAAGAAAGTAGATGCAATAAAATTATGTCCCAAAGTACAAAATCACAAAATATCAGTTTAACAAAACTCCCAAAATACAAAAAACATATAAAATGAAATCATATCCCATCACAAAATATCAGTCTTCAAGTGAATCTTCTTCTCCAATTGTATCTATGAATGCCATGTCATCTTCATCTTCAACATGACTCACTTTTCTCTTCCCTGTTCATTAAAAGAAAAGATTATTAGCATATTAATTGGATGAACCACTCAATTGCGCAATTTTAAACTATGCACATGACGCAAGTATTGCTGAGAATTCAATCGAATGCTCTTTAATTCAAAACTCTTGCACACTGAATGAAAAGAACTCATCAGATCAAATAAGCTCATTAAAGTTAAAAAAAAAAAAGCAACACAGAAAGAACATCTGATGGAAAAAGAACATTTTTTTCATGAGTGCAAGGCTATAAATACAAACAATCGTAAACATCCAAGTTTCAGCTTAAAAAACTTTGGCTACTGGTTAAAGGCATATGGATAATTTTTTGTTTGTCTTTATTTTTTTTTTTTACCTCATATGTTAGTGCATCAGCCAAACCGTGAATGCGGTCTATACGAACACTCTTTCCAAATAACTTTGAGAAGGTAGGATCTCCATGGCGAGATTCAAGTGCCACAGTTATACTGCATCCATCTTCACCTAAATTATTAACAAAGCCTTGCATGCAAGAAGTCGCTCCAGCACCCCTACTATTGCATGTTCTCACACAGACCATATCACCAGGTGAGAGAGTTGTAGGGGGCAACCTATTGCTTCCTTCAACTCTAAATAATACTAAATGCATGCCTCCAAGTCCTGTAGACAAAGATCATGAGAAAATTAATCATAGGCGGATAAAATGGGAAAATGTAGAGAAAAAAGCCATGCAAAATTCTAATAGCTGAATAAATGTGAAGTAACATGACCTCTGGCTGAAGGTACTTTAAGCTCTCTTTTGTTGTGGTTCATATATGCAAGGAATATAAAATTCAATAATAGTCACAAGTGCCCGGGTAAAGAACAGTTAAAAGATGCTCATTGTGCCAGTTGATAATAACACTCAGCGGAATTTGTCAACGATATAAACTTGAGAGCATGAAACGAAATAAGTTGAAGGCGGCCACCCATTTCACACGAAACAGCCCCTAAAACTCCATTTTTTTCCTTTCGGCCCCATCTGACATTCTTGTTTGTTCGAAGCAATTTCTCTACTGATTTTCTTCATTTCTATGGCAATTTAAATGTGAACCTTCATCTTTTTTAACATTTTCAATCACTTTAAGATTTCATCTATTGGATTTTTTTTTAAAATTAATTTGAAGTTTTTATATTTAGATTTTTTTTTTGAAAATTTCTTTAGATTTGATTTTTTTTCATATATTTCTAAGTTACGGGCTTAGAAAAAATTGATTAAATAATTTTCAATAATTTATTGAACTCAATTTAGCTTATATGGTCAAATTGGCTAAATTAGCCTAAATGGTCGATTCATAAAGCAAGAAACGGTAATTAAACATATTGGCTTGTCCAAGGGTTTAGAGTATAATGATACCCATAATTATGTGGGCTCCGAAAATTCGGCCCCGGCCTCTGCCCGCGTTGATTGCTTTTTCTTCAGCGAGGGAATTTTAACGGAATAAGTTCCGGGATAAATTTTGGAAGGCAAATGAATTTGTAGATAATACACTGCCCAGAGATTTTGCCCTCATTTTGTGAGGACTTTATGATCTGAGTTCTGATTTCCTATAGGCGCAAGCCCCTATAGTTAATTACCCCTCCCGATAACGAGAGAGAACTTTCGATTAAGGCTAGTCGTCAATCAGATATGTAGAATATACATGTTATCTGGCATATAGTAGCAGCACGGATATAGGTATTTTAAGAGTTTGGAGATTTGAAAAATTGACATTTAAAATAGAAATTTCACCATCTTTCACTTAAAGTGAATGGTGGGGGAATGGATGATGGATCCGATCCAGATCCCATGGTTCCGTCGTCCCGGCCATCATGGACCCTGGTCTACTTAGTCAGAGGATGTAGTCGACCCAACCTGACAAAAGGATCCTTGTCGGCAGTCATGGATTGCTTCATCCAAGGGGACCTTGTTGACCTAGGTTGGATATTTGCCTAAGGAGACAAATTTGAATCCACCTTAGCTAACAGAAGGCTTTGTACCCTATCGATCATATTCTAATGATTTATATCTCAAGGATTTGATGCCAATAAGAAACTTATTGACTGTAGCCATAATCGGTATTTCGTGGTGCCATTTGGCGGCAAAACCACTCGATTCAGAGGGCCCCGGGTCATAACCGTTTATCCTGCGGTGCCATTTGGCGGCAAAATTACCAGTTAGAGAATACGTATCACGTCCTTACTAACAGGAGATTATTTGAGAATGGATCCTAGTGATATTTTTGACTAGGCATTTAGCTCTATGTGAGCTTAAGTAAATTTCAATTTGTCCATCTCGACAAACTATTGCGGAGAGTGGATGGATTTGCTTTAAGTGTTTGGATGGTTGATTTTTAATTTTAAATATCTAGATCTGGATAATTTGGGTGAAATTTGGATTTTTTTGGATTATGGACTTTATGGGTGGCATTTTGAAATACTGGAAATGGATCCCTCCGGTTGAGATTTTCATTCAACACGGCCATCATCAGGGCGTTTTAGGGTCATTTCCATTTGATTAAACTATGTCGACCCTATCAATTTGCCGATAGGGGATCAGGTTTCATACATTTATTAGTGAATTCATATTGTTATGAATGTATTAAGATAAATATATCCATTGCCACCTTCGTATATTTGTTGGATAGTTCGAACACTATCGACTCCTATTTATCCGCATAGAAGGATCGGGTATGAACTTGAATTCACTTATTGACCCACGCAGCATCCCTAGATGTCACGTGTGTGTGCCAATAACACGCTTGTCAAGGCCCATGCGGGTGTTTGGGGGCATTTAATAATTATTTGTAGAATCTTGTTGACTCCTATCTACCTGCTTAGAAGGATCGGGTTCAAATTTATTGATCCGCGCAGCATCCCTAAATGTCACATGTGTACCAATAACACCCTCGTCGGGGCTCATGCAGATGTTTGGGTTGCATACCCCCTTTTAGTGTACATATGTGTACACAAATTACGATGCATGTGTGGGGGTACTTTGAATATTTGTAAACACCTTTTGTTCGCTTGTATGAATGTTGTGGATCCAGTGGCGATTTATCTAGATGTCATGAGGCATCTCCTTATCTTGATGTTGACTCCCCTTTTCTCATTCATCGGGGAGGTTCTTCTTGAAACTCATGACTGCTACCTCGTACTAACAGTTTGTTGTTTCCATTGCATATCGAATCTTTCTGGATGTAAGGAATCAATGCCTTTTGACTGAGATCAAGTGACTGCTGATTATGAGATGGTCTAGCATCCACTACATATCATTCATCGTCACCTTTGATCAGACTTCTATACAACAACAACAACAACAACATCAAGCCTTTATCCCACTACTTGGGGTCGGCTACATGAATCCTTTTTCTCCATTGTGTCCTATTAAAAGCCAAATTCTCGTTTAAATCTAATAAAGGAGTCCTCCTATCATTATATGCTATATGTAAATTAATGGATGATTTTTTTCATTGGTTTTATGCTATATGTATTTGGGTTTTGTATTTTTTTTTATAAATTTTGTCATTTTTTGGTATTTATCTTTGTCTTACTCCTATCATTATATTGTTATAATATTTGTTTTATAAAAAATAATAAAATTAAATCCATAAAAATATTAGAAAATTGAACCTTAAATAAATATATGCCAGAAAAGCTTGAAAACTGATCTGGTTTATTGCTTGGTTCGACTGCTTTTGGTCTATTAAAG
>NW_021319518.1:8723664-8931805 GCF_001605985.2 Dendrobium catenatum | reverse complement strand
GCAACCTATGCTCCATAACTCGCTCCCATAATTTTAAAGTATGACACATTAACTTAATACCTCTATAATTCGTGCAATCCTGTGCATCGTCTTTATTCTTAAAAATAGGAATTAATACACTCATTCTCCACTCATCTGGCATCTTTTTAGTCTTCAAAATAGTATTAAAAAGTTTAGTAAGCCAAGAAATCCCTTCATCTCCTAAGCATTTCCACACCTCTATTGGAATATCATCAGGTACAACAGCTTTTCCACCCTTCATTCTATTTAAAGCCTCTCTAACTTCAGTTTTACTAATACGCCGATAAAAACAGAAATCTTTACTTTCATTTAGGGTGCTAAGGTCACTATAGTCAATCTTATTTTCACACTCTTCATTAAAAAGTTTAGCAAAATATCTCATCCACCTTTGTTGAATAACATCTTCTAAGAAAAGTATTTTTTGATCTTCATCCTTAATACACTTCACTCTTCAGACTTCTATATGAAAGAAATTTCTCCTATGTCTGTTTATAGATGTCTTTGCTTGTATGCGACGGGTTTCCTTCATTACAATTCTTCTTGTGTTTGCTTGTAAATAGAATAGTGCTTGTATGGCAGACGTTTCTCCAACAAATCAAAAATGCTTGCACTCGAAGAAGCTCAGCCACCTCTCGCTTGCAAGGAATCAACGTATTGGATATTTGCTAGATCTTTCATAAGGGTTTGTAGGTGTTTTCATTTGTCGCATATCGTCTGCTCTTATCAATAGAAGACCAATTTATTCACCCGGTACTGTATGTTTATTGGACTTGCATTTGCTATAGTCCTATAGCATATCTATCCTTATTGTTTGGAGGTAGACTTTTATATACTCTGTTGTATATTAGTCTACCTTGATAGTAGAGAGACTACTCCTATGCCTTCCTTACTTTGCTTATGATCCTGCCCTGTCCTTTGTACATGCTTGTCAACAAAACATCATGATCATCACATGCTTCTCTTTACTCTCCTGTAAACAGTTCATTGAACATGTTATTGATCATGTGTCATCCATAAGTGAACTTTCAATTCACCACTTATGAGATTCCATTTATTTTTCCGTATAGTGGTACTGTTTGTTATTGCATTCATCATGTTAATCATAAACATGTTGCACATCCCACCACTATATATATCAACTTCCTTTATTTGCAAGAGGATGATCGTATTTGTCCACATGATTGACATACGCATCAATCATCATCATCTTTATACTATTCATAAGATGTTCTTTTAGATGTATTTGAATATTCATGACCTTTGACATCTTCACTTAGATCATGATTTTATCAATTTAAAGTGCCATTCAAATCCAATTCTTCGTCGTATTCAAGCTTGCAAGCTTCTTTTTTTGCTTGTGTTCAAATCAGGTTCTATATGGTCTAAACAAATCCAAGTCTTGTGTAGTCCAACATTGATCCAAGTCCTTGACTTTCTCATTTAAAGATCAAATCAAGTTCATAAGCCAATGTGCAAGCTCAGTTCTTCTTGATAAGACTTGATTCAAATCTTTTGCTCATTCAAGTTTGATTTAAGTTCATGCTCCTTTAGTTCAAATTTATGTCCAAAGTACAAGTTTCAAGTTCTAGCAATCTTTTTGTTTAAGTTCACCTAAGTCATTTGTTGTAAGTCCAAGCTCTTGCTTGAGTTCAAGTATCCAAGATCATGTTTATTTGATTCAAGTTCTGAGTCTCTCTTCAATTCAAATTCTTATAATTTATTTAAGTTTGAATTCATTTAGACTTTATTGTATCAAAGTTCACAAGTCGCAGTCCATTGTTGTTCTTTTGAATTCAATCAAATTCAGGTACGATCTCGTGTTCACCCAAAATTTTGACAGCCACCCAGCGTCTCCCCCGTTTAGGGGAAAACTATGAAAAACTGGGCCTTCCCACCATGCGCAATAAAGGCGTGTATGGTAGGTATCCTCGGACGAGGACACTGCAGACGTGATCTTTCTTCCCACCACGCGCAATAAAGGCATGTATGGGGTCTTTGACGATACATGTTTAAAAAAGATAGTTTGCATTCCCCTTGCTCGAGGGTACTTATGAATAACCCCGTCTCGCCGTAGGTGTCACACCGGGGTCCCATCCCACCACGCACAATAAAGACGTGTATAGGCGGTTTTTTCGTGCGCCACGAACTTTAAAATGGGGCTTTTAAGTGATTTACCTGCCTCGTTGAAGGTGCGGCACCGAGGTCCCATCCCACCACGCGCAATAAAGACATGTATAGGCAATTTTTCGGTCCGCCGCAAACGATAAGGGCGAGAATCTAAGTTTTGGAAAGTTCATACCTTCGCGGGGTTGATGATGTCGCTCGGGGCAAGGGAAGAGAGGCATTTGCATCTTATTATTATTAATTATGATTAATCACGATTAATTATAATTAATTATAATCAAGCATAATTAGTTATTATTAATTATAATTAATAAATAATCAATTACAACTAATTATAATTAAATATAATAATATTGATTAAACATAATTAATAATAACATTTAATTAATTAACTATAATTAAATATAATTAATAATAAATGATTATAATTAAACATTATTAATTATAATTAATTATAATTAATCATAATTAACTATATTTAATAATAAATAATTATAATTAATTATACTTAATTATTGTTAAATAGGATTTGAGCAAAAGTTTAGATCTTACAGCGAGATCAATCCTCCATTTTCTCTTTTTTTAAAATTAATCCCAAATTTATTAGTGGATTTAAGGGATATGGCCGAAGAAGCACATGGAAGGGAGAAAGTTACCTCCACAGCAAGCTTCTGTCTCTAGAAGGGAAGGTCGGCAATGGGAGCTGGGGTTCGGCGCTTGGGGAAGGGCTAGGTAAGGAGAAGGAGAGATCGGAATGAAGGGCGTCGGCTTCAGGAGGCTTCGAAGGCAATGGAGTTCGGAGATGCAATGGGAGTCAGAGGGCCTTTTACTTGAGGTATGGGGGTCGGTCCGGCAGGAGAGGAGGAGTTTGGACGGGTTCGGCCTGGGGTTGAGAGGAAGAGTCGTGACTCGTGAGGGAGCAGAGAAGATCGGGAGGTGTCGTGCGTAAAAGAGAGGTATCAAGATAGCGACGAATGAGGTGATTTCTGCCTCATTTTAAAGACGCGAGCTGGGATGCGATCGAGGCTGCATATGGGTTTTGCAGGATGTGATGCGAACGGTGTCGAATCAGCGCGATTTCGGCAGGATTCGAGGATCCGACGGGTGAGAGGTATGTATGCGGGATTTCTCCTTGTTTGCTCTTTCTGTTTCTTTGTACATAGGTTAACAAATTAATCATTTAGAATTTTTTTAAGAAAATTTATGTGATAAATTTAAACAATTTTATTGACATTGATAGGATTGAACTCAGGCAAATAAGTTGATTTGTGTTTTATTTGATCAAAGTGTCTATAAGGTTCACCTTAACATGGGTTTAAAGCAAACATATTAAAATAAATGATTGAGGATTCCTCTAATGATCACTACTACATCTAGAGAAGTTTCTATAGCCATTCTAGGGTCTCTATTTATCTGACCTAATTATGGGTTGAGATTAAAATTACTAACTAATATATTATGTTAACGTTAGTGCATGCCCTATAAATGACACGTTGTATGGCCTGAATACATCAAAAAATGTGCAAGTGCCGTTGCACCGGTGCCTAGGTGCGGATAAGCAAGAGTTCCTAAATTATGAACAGATGTGGGCAAAGAAGCTAATCCATAAAACTAGAATTAAAATAGAAACTTGAAATATAGATACTCTTAAAGACAAATTAATGGAACTAATAAATATTATAATTCATAAGCAGATAAATATTCTATGCATTCAGGAAACTAAATAAATTAAAAAAAAAGGCTAATGAGATTGATAGCTAAGGATTTAAACTATAACATTAAAATAGAAGTCATATTAAAAATAATGTAAAAGTGATTATTATTAAGAGTTTAAAAGATAATATTAAAAAGTTAATAGAATTGGAGATAGAATTAAAGCTTTAAATATGATTAATAATACTAAGTGATGGAGACATCATATCATGGAAGGTTTATTAGAGACGTGATTGTCGATCTACGGCTACGATTGAGTCATTGTATTTTTTATTTGTTTTATGTATTTTTTTATTTATGATGTTGCAATGTATTTTCTTTATTAGTTTCACGTTGTACCCTTTTATTAAGGGATGTCGTATGTAAGCCCTAGGGGCATTATCTTCCTTTATGTTGGAGTCATTGTTAGAGGCTATTTATAGCCCCCTTGTTCTTCTTTGCAAGTTAATGAATACAACAATAACAACAACATCAAGCCTTTATCCCACTATGTGGGGTCGGCTACATGAATCTTTTTTCTCCATTGTGTCCTATTAAAAGTGAAATTCTCGTTTAAATCTAATAAAGAAAAGTCAGTCATAATATTTTCTAACCAAGTCTTTTTACGTCTACCCCTACCTTTCTTAACATAAGTCAAATCTAATACCTCTACTCTCCTAACCGGGTCAACGGAAGGCCGCCGTTTTATGTGACAAAACCATCTAAGGCGACTCTCTCTAATCTTATCTTCTACTGGAGCTACTCCAACCTTTTCACGTATATGCTCATTTCGTATCCTATCTCTAAGGGTAAAGCCACTCATCCACCTGAGCATCCTCATCTCTGCCACACTTAACTTAGTATTATGCTTCTCTTTTAATGGCCAACATTCGGCACCATAAAGCATTGCAGGCCTCACTACCATCTTATAGAATTTTCCCTTAAGTTTGAGGAGTACTTTTCTATCACATAACAAGCCCAATGCATTCCTCCACTTCAACTATCCAACTTGAATTCTGCTGATAATATCCCCATCTATTTCACCATCACTCTGAACAATAGATCCAAGATATCTAAAACGTATACTCTTATTAATGACTTGATCGCCCAAAGTCACAATCCCCTCACTAGGTCTATTACTACTAAAATTACACTCCATATATTCCGTTTTAGATATACTCAAGTAAAAACCTTTAGAATCTAAAGTTGACCTCCATAATTCAAGTTTACCTTCAACTCCCTCTCTAGTCATATCAACAAGAAGAATATCATCAGCAAAAAGCATACACCAAGGTACATCCTCTTGCAAATGTCTAGTGAGAACATCCATGACTAAAGCAAAAAAGATATGGGCTTAAGGCTGATCCTTGATGTAACCCAACCGAAATAGGAAAATACTTGGTCAATCCACCTTATGTTTGAACACAAGTAATAGCTCCTGCATACATATCTTTAATGATTTGAATATAAGCATTATTAACTCCTTTCTTTTCAAGAACTCTCCATAGCACTTCTCTTGGAACTTTATCATATGCTTTTTCTAAATCAATAAATATCATATGTAGATCCTCCTTATTTTCTCTATATTTCTCCATCATACCTCTTAATAAATGTATGGCTTCCATAGTCGACCTACCCGGCATGAATCCAAATTGATTTTGAGAAACATTAGTATCACGCCGCAACCTATGCTCCATAACTCGCTCCCATAGTTTTAAAGTATGACACATTAACTTAATACCTCTATAATTCGCACAATCTTGTACATCACCTTTATTCTTAAAAATAGGAATTAACACACTCATTCTCCACTCATCTGGCATCTTCTTAGTCTTCAAAATAGTATTAAAAAGTTTAGTAAGCCATGAAATTCCTTCATCTCATAAGCATTTCGGGTTCGTGGTTCCTCATCTTGTCTTCTCATTAACCCCTTCTTCCTTTTCCTAGCCGTCGGCCAAGGTCCTCCAAAATCCTTGCCGCTGGCCACTTAACGTCCCTCCTCCACCACCACTTAAGCTCCTCTCCCTTGGCTAAACCCAAACCCTTTTCCCCTTGCTCACCCGACCCCTTCCCCCACATCCTCACCCACGGCTTCCACTCAACCCGCCGGCCCTAGCCCCCTTAGCCGCCGGTCCCATCCCCTCTCCCACCTTCCTTGGGATTCCTAATTTAGTTGGAGTTAATTTATGATCAATTTGAAATTCAAATCAATTAAATTTGAAATTCAAATTCTTTCCTAATTTAATTAATCTATTATAGGAAAGTTCTTAATTTAAATCTATTTGAATTTTAAATTCAAATTGGATTTGATTTAGTACTTTCCTAATAAAAGCCCACCTTCCCACCTTGGAAACAAATCAAATTTCTTCCACCTCCTCTTGGCCGAAACTCACATGCTCCAATTGCTTAAATTTCTTTCCAAAGAGGGGAGTCTCTCATTTAGAATTAAATCAACCCTCTCCCTCTCTCCTTGCCGCCGCCCCCCAATCCCCTTTTACCTTTCTCTCTTCCTTTGATTATTATCAAATATGAAAATATTTAGGAAGTTACGAATTCTAACTCCCTCCATCCACTTCTCCCTAAGCCTCCATATCTTGGCCGGCCACACCTTGTCACCCCCACTTCAACTTGAAGAGAAACTTCTTTCTCTTCAACGGAGTTCAAGATTATCAGCAATCTTCAGAAGAAATCGTCATCTAGCATTCATGAATGGCCGATCCCGACACTGACTACGGACTTGCATACGACGAACACGGCTTCGTGCACATTCTCCATTCAACCTTCTTCGACGTGAACCCGAGGATCGACCATACGGTTGAGGACTACATATAACGCATCTTGGATACCTTGGTTGAAGCTATTGAAGAGCAACTTGAGATCGTCGAGTGGAGGATTGCAACTGATCCTTGACGAAGATTTTCTATTTTTTTTTTCTCGTATTTCTTAAGTCTAATCATCTTTTGTGATTTGATTGTAGTCATGAAGGATGTGTTTGCCCGATTCTGCCGAGCTTTATAAACGTAGGGAATTGAGTGCACTTCATTGTTTTATAATCTTATTGTTAGATTAGGAATTTCCGTTGAAAGCTGCTACTTTGCCTGAATTTATTTTCCTACGTTATTTTGATGATTCAAATCTCTTGATGTGCAACTTAGCCTAAACAAAAGTGACCACTCTTACATTTTGATTCATCGTCTTATTTGCTAATAGTTATATTTGTTATTTCTCTAATCAATAAGTTGTGCAAGCTTTTAATAAATTCATTGCAAGCATCGTAGTCCTACATCACTAAGATTATATGTTATAAGCACTTATGTTCCTTAAATAGATTTGGATCAACAACAATAATAACATCAATTAAATGCATTTTTTTTATTAATTGTGTCCTATTAAGAATCAAATTCTCATTTAAATATAATAAAAAAAGGTCATTTCTAATACTAAGTATTTTTAGTTCCACCTCTTCTTATCGAATAATTGGAAGACAAATGTTTTATATTACCAAGCCATCTAAGGCGATTCGATCTAATCTTATATAAAACTGGAGCAACACCAACCTTTTCACGTATATTTAAGGCTGCAAATAAACTGACTCAAGCTGAATAGGTGCTTGTTTATATTTGAGTTAATTTATTATCATCTTGTTCAAGATCGGTGCGAGACAGATTTGAGCATTGCTATTCCTGTTCAAGTTTAGTTCATTTAACTCGGTTTGTGTTTGATTCATGTTCAATTTGTTTCGTGCTTATCGAGCTTTAAATGAATGAGCCTTATCAAGCTATAAATGAGTTATACTTCTAGATGTTCATTAGCTTAACAAACAAGCCTATACATCAAGTCTATTCGTGAACATATCTAACGAATCTTGTCAAACAACCAAATGAGTTCATTCATGATCATATCTTACTAGTGTTTTCAAGCTACCAAACGAGCCTGTTAGCGAACATATCTAGTGTGGGTTTTTGAACTATTAAACAAGCTCATTCACGAATATATCAAATGAGTGTTCTTGAGCTATTAAACAAGCTCATTCATGGACATATATAGTCAGTGTTTTCAAACTACTATCTGGGCTCATTCAGAAACAAACAAGCTACGATTCTTCTCATAAATAAACTTACTAATAAACATTTTAAATGAACATTCTAGCAAACATGAATATTTATTTTAATTAACATATATTATAATATTTAAACAAATTTAAAATTTATTAATTAATAATTATGATATCACTAAATTATAATAAATATAAAATATTTATATTGATATGTTCATCAATTTTATAATCAAACATCAATTGAGTTTTTAGCAAGCTTATTCATGAGCTGTGTATCAAACAAGAATCGAACTTCATGTTGAGCTTGCTCACTGTCTTTAAATGATGTTCATGAATATAAATGAGTAAAACACATAGTTGTGCAAGCTTTTTTATTTAAGCATCGTTCATTTAAAAAAATGACCTTATTTGCTTAATTAAACAATCATGAATAAGCTTTAATCGAGCCGAACTATGAAGAACTTGTTGAACGCTCGGGTTGTTTATAGCCCTCCGTATATAATCGTTCCACATTCTATCTCTAAGTGTAAAGTCACTCATCCACCTAAGCATCCTTATTTCTGTAATACTTAATTTTATGCTTCTTTTTTAATGACCAACATTTTGTGCCATAAAGTATTGTAGGTCTCACAACCATCTAGAATTTTCCCTTAAGTTTGAGGGATACCATTTTATCACACAATAAGCTCGATGCATTCCTCTACTTCAACCATTCAACTTGAATTTTACTAATTATATCTCCACATTTCATCATCACTTTGAACAATAGACATGGGATATCTAAAACATTACTCTTTTTAATGACTTGATCGCCCAAAGTCCCTCCACTAGATCTATTACGACTAAAATTACACTCCATGTATTTGATTATAGATCTACTCAAACGACAATCTTTAAACTCTATGGTATACCTCTATAATTGAAGTTTTCCGTGAACTCCCTCTCTAGTCTTATCAATAAGAAAAATCTCATCAGCAAAAAGCATACAATATGGTACATCCTCTTGCAAATGTCTTGGTGAACACAAGCAACAACTCCTATATACATGACCTTAATGGCTTAAATCTAAGCATTATTAACTCATTTCTTTTCTAAAACTCTCCAAAGCACTTCTCTTGATATTTTATCATATATTTTCTCTAAATTAATAAATATCATATGTAGGTCCTCCTTGCTCTCTCTATATTTTTCGATCAAACCTCTCAACAAAAGTATAGCTTCCATAGTAGACCTACCCAGAATGAATTCAAATTAATTTTGAGAAACAATAGTATCACATCATAACCTTATGCTCAATTACTCTCTTCCATAGTTTTAAGTATGACACGTTAACTTAATTTCTCAAATAATTCACACTCATGTCCATTGTTTTTATTCTTAAAAATAGGAACCAACGCACTTTTTCTCCAATCATCTAATATCTTTTTATTCTTCAAAATAATATTTAAAAATTTAGTAAGCCAAAAAATTCTGAAATTTCCTAAGTATTTCCACATCTCTATTGGAATATCATCAAATCTGATTCTTTTTCCACACTTCATTTTCTTTAAATTATCTCTAAATTCAATTTTATTTTTACGATGATAAAAACAAAAATCTCTATTTCATTTAGGGTGCTAAGGTCGCCAAAGTCAATCTTATTCTCATAATCTTCATTGAAAAGCTTATCGAAATACATCATTCACCTATGTTGAATATCTTCTTCTAAGAAAAACACTATTTAATCTTCATACTTAAAACATTACTTGAACTAGATTCTTACTTCTCCTATATATTTACTTGTCTAACTTATACATACATTTTTCGTCCACCTTAGTATCTAATTTATTATATAAATCATTAAAATCAAAATTCTTTGCAATGCATATTGTTTTCTAGGGCTCCTTATGGGCCTCAGTAATGTCCTGAACCAGTGGGTCGTAACAGTGAAAACAAAGAAGACAAAGGAGGGGGCCAAAGGAGTGTACCTGTAGGTTCATGTCACAAGGAGACGACGGTTTGTCCTTGTGCGAGAGGACGAAGGAACTGCTCCACTTGGTTTCGTTGTTGGCTTCGTCGGTTTTAGATGGAGAAAACGAAGGAATTTCATCCAATATATTTGAGAGAGAGAGAACGAGGGTGAGGGAAAACTAGGCGAAAGGGCTTGAGTGGGGCATACAAACGAGCAAACCTACGGGCTTGAGCAGATGATTGGGAGAGTAAGCTACGCAAACTTGTGTCGTGTAACGTGTAGAGAGGAGGGAGCAAACATGAGAGGCTTAATGATTCATTTGGGAAGGTAACATTCTTTTATAATTATTTTTAGATATTAAAACTAATAAGTTAGAAAATGAGGATTTATTAAGTAATAATAAATTTAGATTAAATTAGATTATGATTTTAAATTAGAATGATTAGTGAAAAAATTATATATATATATATATATAGAGAGAGAGAGAGAGAGAGGAGAAAATGATGACGAAGAATTTTTTATCATTATTGATGAATTAATTTATTATTAGAATTTTAAAAATATATACAAATGAGAGTTATTTAGGAACAATTAATAAGCTAAATAAAAAAAGATATATTATTAAATTAAGAAAATATAAATATAATATAATAATATAAAAAATTCTAGAAAATATTAATAATCAAGTTACGAATTTTCATCTATTTTTAAATGATAGAACAAAGAAAATAAATTTTATCATTAATTTAAATTAAGTGATAAAATAAGTTCTTTTAAAAATCAATTAATTATGAGAGCATTTAGATACATTCAATAGCGAAGTAAAGAGAGGGGACAATTTATATTATATAAAAATATCATTTAAAATTTTAGTTACTAGATATATGAATTCATAGGAGTAAATTTTAAATATTAGAATTAGATAATATTTTGAGTTAGAGAATTATAAAGTATGGTAATAAGAATATAATTATATAGTTATTAAGCTGATGAAGATGGAGTAGTGATTAAAGCAAATTGTCAAGACATCCGATTTTGAAGTGAGTACTTAATATTCCTAAATTATTATAATAGATTATTTCTTGTAAATGCATTTATTAGCTTACCATTATTGTGAATTACTTATGTGATATCTTTGTTTAATGTAATTGATCAAAATGAACTTGATGATACAGAATTATATGCTTTGCACAAGTCTTATATTGAAATGATGTGAAATAATATAAAGCATGCAAATAAAGTTTTTAGGGGACTGTTTGGTTGGAATTAAAGTGTAAAGAATTTCAAATATAGGGATCTTAAAAATATTGGTGTTTGGTTGGAAGAAAAAAAAATGCAAAGTAAAGTAAATATAGTATTAATTATTTTAATTTATTTTTGAGGTAAACTAAACTTACTCAGTTTTGAGCAAGAATCATTTACACCATAAGTAAGTTCGCTTGACCGCCACCACCCACCACCGGCCACCACCTACACCAACCACCCCATCGTCAGACACCACCAGCCGGCCACTACCATCGTTACTTGTCACCTGCCACCACCACCATAGATCGGTGTCGGTCAACACTGCAATAGTTGGCCACCACTACTGTCATTACAATAGTTGTTCATTATTTTTATTTCATTTGAATGTATATTCAGTTGCATATTCTATGTGATCATGGATCCACCAGACCCAGATATAATAGATAGACAGAATGCTAGTCAGGCGGCTCCTATATATAGTACTGCTTTGATAGTTGATTCAAACATAATTTCATAGTTTGTTACTTTAATAGCTCATATGATAGGTGAGGCACAAAGCAAGGTTCCTATTTGAGATCTAAAGAGGTAGACAAACATCTGCAAATGTTTCTAAGATTGAATCCTACATGATTCGAGGGTACTATTGAGCCCATAGCAACAGATGATTGGTTGAGGAGGCTGAAGAAGACATTTGATGGTATGCAATATCCTCCTGAGAGGAAGGTATCATTAGCAGTCATGTTAGATGGAGAGACAGTACTGGTGGATGGGCCAGCAGGAGGAGAAATTTTAAGGGAGATTGAATTCTCCGATTACCTGGAAGGAGTTCACTGATGTATTTCGAGCTTGGTTTGTACCACCTTCTGCACGACAGCAGATGCAGGAGACCTTTTTGAGGTTGATTCAGGAGAGTAGGATAGTTATGTGGTACGAGGCAGAGTTCACTGCTTTGGCTAGATATGCTCCACAATTGGTTAGCACTCCCGCACAAAAATGTTGCAGGTTTCTGAGAGGATTTCGAGATAGTCTGAGATAGTCTCTGGTGCTATTTCACATTTATGATTTCTCTGAGCTAGTGGAGAGAGCTCGTATGATAAATAATGATCTGATGGCTACTCAAAAGCGGTGGACTGCTAGTAGAACGAGGTTTAGTGGCGAGACTTCTGGTAGTGTTTTTTTTTAAGAGCATATTTGCAACTGGAGACTCCAGGAGAGGTGGACAGTCAGTATCTACAGCAGTCTCTAGTAGTGGGAACATAGTCAGTTCTAGTTCTATTAGTGGGGCACCTGTGTGCCAGAGTTGTGAAAGACCTTATTCTGGTTAGTGCTACAGGATGAATGAATAGTGCTTTAGATGTGTTCAGATAGGACATTAAGTAGCAGAGTGTCCAGTGGGCAGGATTTGACTGACGTTCTGAGCCCAAATTTGAGAGCTTTGTAAGGCCGGTAGGGAGACCGAGGGCAGTTCCTCTCCGTATGTTTTCTGAGGGACCATCTGGTAGCGCTGGTTGTTCTAGTTCAATAGAAAGGAGGCCATCTGGCAGTGGTCAGAGAGAGTCTACTAGTTCAATTGCTCCAGCTCCAGTTCAATCATGTGCATGCAATTTAACTCAGTAGGGGGCTCGTGATGCTCCAGATATTGTGACAGGTACGATTTACATTTCTGAGCATCTATATCGAATATTTCTTCAATTTACTGCACTTGCTTTCAATTTCTTTATGTTACTTTATTGACTTGATAATGTATGATAGCCATTCGATTTTATATCTATGATATTGAGATTTCTAATAAAAAGTGAAAATCCAATTTGATTTTATTACACATTTTCTCATATGATATTATTTTAGTTGAGTCGATATGCGGCTTAGATTGATTGCTTGAATAAGTAAATTATGTTATTTTTAGGCAGCAAGAGTTATGTATTCCAGGGAATTAGAGGTATTTTATCCTATTTGATTTCTGCTGTAGAAGCAGATAGATTTTGTAAAAAGGGTTGCATAATATTTCTAGTATCATTCTGGGATAGGAGTATAGATTTTGAATCTTTTTTAAATATCCTGGTAGTATGAGATTTTTCGGATGTATTTCCTGATGAGATAGTCAGTTTAGCTCCGGACAGAGACTTAGAGTTATGTATTGATAAATTTTAGGTACGGCCCTGATTTCCAAAGCTCCGTATAGGATGGTACATAAGGAGCTTTAGGAGTTTAAGGTTCAGCTTCAGAAGTTAGTTAACAAGGAATTCGTTCATCCTAGTATGTCTCTGTGGGGAGTACATGTTCTATTTTTGAAGAAAAAGATGTTACGATGCGTATGTGCATTGACTACATGGAGTTGAATAAAGTCACTACCAAGAAAGTATCATCTGACACAGATTAATTATCTATTCGATATGCTTGCTGCATCTTCTGTATTCTCGAAGATTAATATATGATCTGACTACTATCAAGTTAAGGTGAGAGAGGCTAATGTGGTGAAGATAGCTTTCAGTACTCAGTACGGACACTACAAATTTTTTCTCATGCTATTTGGGGTGACGAACGCACCAGCCGTCTTTATGGATCTGATAAACAGAATGTTCATAAATTTTCTAGATCAGTTTGTGATTGTTTTCATAGGTGACATTTTGGTATATTCTGCTTATAAAAAAGATAGCGCCAAACATTTTATGATTATTTTGGAGACTTTGAGGTAGCACCGGCTATATGTTGAACCCGACCTTTCTATGCATGTTAATAAGAGTCGACATGGTTCGAACCATCAAACAAATATACGATCATGACGTCGACTGGGATATTTGTGTTTATTTGTTCATGTTAGTCCTCCAAGGCCTATAATCAAGAAAATTTCATAACAAAAGTGCACAGCCTACAATGAACCCTATCAGCAATTAGACAGAGTTGTCAAGGTTCAATAGATAATTACAAAAATACCCCCTAAAAATCAGCATGGGCTCCGGCGAGCGTGTTATGAGTAACATGTGACACCTGAGGAAGCTGCGCGAGTCAAATAATAAATTTAAGTTCAAGTCCGATTCTTCAATGCGAGTAGAAAGGAGTCGATGCGGCTTGAACTATTAAACAAATATACAGTCACGATGTCAATCAAGATATTTATTTTTATACGTTCATATTAGACTTTCAAGGCCTATAAACAATAAAAATTCTCTAACAAGGGCATACAGCCGACAATGACCCAATTCTATATCGACAGATTGATGGAGTCGACAATGTTCAATCCATAAATGAAATTCCTCATAATTACCCTGATGACGGCCGGGTTAAACGTAAATCTCAACCGATTATATGCTTCCCAAATACCCATGAAACTCCAAGAAAATACCAAAAATCAAGAAATTTAAAATGAAATAAATTATCAAACACTTAAAGTGAAAATAGACATCCATCATCCGCAACAGTTTGCATAGGTGGACAAATCTAAAAATTACTTCAGTTCACAAAGAGCTAATGTCTGGTCGAGAATATCACTAGAATTCATTCTCAAACAGTTTCCTACCAGCAAGAACGTGACACGTATTCTCTAAGCAGCAATTTTTCCATCAAATGGCGCCACAGAAAAACGATTATGATCGGGGCCCTTTAAATCGGGTGGTTTGTTGTCAAATGGAACCACTAAATTACGATCATGGCTAGAGTCCATAAGCTCCCCGACGACACTAAATTATTGAGATATGAATCAATGAGATATGATCGACAGGGCACAAAGTCCTTTGTTAGGTAAGATAGATTCAGATTCGTCCCCTTAGACAAACTTCCACTCCAGGTCTACAAGGTACCTTATGCGACAAGAATCTTTCTGTCAGGTTGGGTCGACTGCCTCCTCTAACTAAGTATACTAGGGACCACGATGGCCCGAGACGACGGAACCATGGGACTTGATCAGGCTCATCATCCATTCCCCCCCCCATCCGCTTTAAGTGCAAGATGGTGAAATTTCAATTTTAAATATTAAATTTTTAAGTACCTAAACCCATGCTGTTGCTATACATCAGATACCACGTATTCTCTATGTATTTGACAAACGACTAGCCTCAATTGAAAGTTCTCTCTCGTTATCGGGATGAGTAATTAAATATAGGGGCTTGGGCCTATAGAAAACTAGAACTCGAATCTAAATTCCTCGCAAAATGAGGGTGAAAACTCTGGGTTGTGTCTTATTTCAAACCCAATCTGCCTTCTAAAAGTATACCCTGAAACTTAATCCGTTAAAACTCCCCAGAAAGAGGGGAGGCCAAGGCATGGATTTTCAGAGCCCACATGAGGAAATTAATCTTCTTGGGTGTAAGCTTGTTAATTCTCCTATGGAACTTTTTATTCATTTGAGAATGACGAAAGCTATGAAAATCCTTTTTGGTATTGATGTCTTGTTGTCAAAATTATCTAACCATCACAGAGTGTGATATATCTTTAGTTTGTTAGTGTAGTCAGCCAGTATATTCAAAATACAAAGAAAATACACTGAGAAGTTAGACTAAATTTTTTAGATATATTAAGAAATCTTTAGAAAAAGATATAGTTTATTAGAAACAAAATTATTTGAGGATCGAAGCTTTTTCCAATCCTGATTATGCTAGATTTATTGAAGAACGAAAGTCAACTTCATGATACTATATTTTTGTGAGTGGAAATCAAGTATCCTAAAAAAGTAAGAAGCAAATAGTTGTAGCTAAATTGAGTGTTGAAGCTAAGTACCGCACAATGGCTCATTCTGCTTGCAAATGATGTGGGATCAACACTTATGTAGAAGAATTTGGCTTTCCTGTAACCCAACCTATGATCTGTAACTTTGAAAATTAGGTAGCTATCTGCATTGCAAGCAATCATATATTCCATGAAACAAACAAATATATTGAAGTTGAGTTGTCACTTCATCTGGGATGTAAGTTCGCAAAGATCATCACTCCTCATAAATCAAGTAAAAAACAACTAACTGATATCTTTATCAAAACTCTGAGTACTCATTGTTTTTCTAACCTTGGTAACAAAGCTGTAACTTTTGATATATACACTCCAACTTAAGAGAGAATATTATAATAGGAAAAAAAAAAGGTTATATTTTTAGTAGGATATTCATGATATTCAACCTATCAATTTTTTTTGTTTGTACTCACCTTATATGGATATATGCATTTACACACCAAATTTCAGTCAATAATACATATGAATTTTTTCTATGTAAATAACTTTTAATTTTAATAGTTTGTTGCAATATTTAGAAAGACTGATTGACTGGTAATGATTAGACCAAGAACAAGGAATCATGCAAGAGATAACAAGAAATACAAAAAACATTCAACATACCAGTAGAAGAGCTGATAGCATTGAGATTACAAATTGTGTCACATTGCTCTTGTTGAGACTGCCCATGGCTAACAAGATACTCAATCGGTTTCAGCGAATCAGAATTCTCATCAGGATGAGGGACAGCATTCAACTCTTCTTGGGTGAATTCTAGCTCTGCATCCCGTTCTATACGAAGAAGTTCTGACATATGATTAACGAAGTCCTCTATCTTGGCCTGCACTACTGTTGCTTTCTCTAGCTGCATTCCAAGACCACCATGCATATTTTTTGTACCAGACATTTTTCGTACAGCAGCTCGATGCTGAGCTGCAAATACATTTTGTAATGCAAACATTCTTTATTTGTCTGCTGTGTTTCACGGACAAGGCAAATGACAGATAAAAAGGTACACAAATAAGTAATGAAGATGCCCATTTATGAGTTATACCATACAACAAAAAATAATTGGAAACAAGGTGATTGTAAATTAACCCAAAACTGTTCTTATTTTCCTCTAAACCTCTCCAACTCCATGTGGCCTGTTTCAAAAATTGACTTAAATTTTCTAGGGTGAAATTGTGATTTATTGTATGGAGATCATTTTCAAGGAATTCCAACTGAAGTTAAAGTATTTATGAAAGCTATTCCATCATTACGAATGCTAATAAGCATTCACTCAAAACAGAAAATTTGTTTGACAAAGAAGCAAGTGCGAGCAAATACTTAACATTGAAAACTGACCTCATATGGTCAGCTTTTGAGGTAATTACCGAACCAAATGCTGCCTTGGTTAACACGTACCCTTGTCAGTAACATAGTCGTGGTTACATATCTAGACTTCAAAGCCAATCCAGTTTTCCCGTTTCGATACAAAGTATTTTTATAAGGGAACAGATAACACCACACCAAAAAGTGCAAATTTTCATCTAGAACAGGCAATGGAAGATGGAAAATGACAAGCAAGAATAGTTAAAAATGGCTAAATTTACAACCGGGTCTGTGAGGTCAAGGAATTGTTTCAGGTTGGTTGATGTTTTCAAAAAATCTACAATTGGGTACCTCATTATGGTGATATGCTTCAAATTAGTCATTCAGGATGGAATCGTCAAAATCCTTAAAATCCCTAAAATGTCATCGACTTATAAGATGAGTTGAAGGATCTAGTTTAGACAAATTGACAGTAACAGTGGCTAGTTCTTCATCCTTGTACTTCGCAACTCATCATCTGCAACTAAAACACAATCGTTGCACTTCTTACTTGGAAAACATAGGGCGAAATTTTATGGAATATACCAAATCTGAAGTAGATAGGTATGTGCTCTAACTATTAACTTCAATCAACTTAGTCCATTCATCTTTGGCGATGATTTTTCAAGAGTTATATTTCCCAAAAAAATTTAGAAAATATCTATGGCTCTATCCAAGTTTTTGTGAAGTTTTTATATCATCTATGATGCACAGACACAGACACAGACACGATGATGCGGATATGACAAGACACAAATACGGAACATGTTTTCTATATTTTCAATAATTAACGTGTTCCGTATTTTTTTTTCACTCTTCTCTGGGGAAGCTAGAGAAGAGTGAAAAAAAAATACGAAACACATTAATTATTGAAAATATAGAACACAGATATAAGTTGGACATGATATTATAATTTTTATATTATAAAGATAGTGTATAAAAATTGAATAAGCAGAGTATTAATAATAATTGAGAAATAATAAGTCATTTAATAAGTATATGCGCTTAAAATGACTAATATTAGGATGCCGAGAATTGGGGGTGAATGTCATATCAGATATTGAGAGAGGATACGACAACATTGTCGAGAATCAGGCATCAATGTTGTGCAATGGGCATCAAGCTTTGAAGTCGAGATAGCATCGACCATCGATGTCAAGATGACGTCGGTCGTCAATGTTAAGATGATGTTGGAGCAACTTATAGTGCACTCCCTCAAAGTGATAGTGCACTCCCTCAAAATCAATCCGACATGCAAACCGATTATCCAAAAGAAACGAAACTTTGCTCCAGATCGTCAGCAAGCGATCGAGCAGGAAGTGGATAAACTTCTGGATGCTGGATTTATACAGGAAGTTCACTATCCCACTTAGCGAATGTTGTCATGGTTCGAAAGGGGACTGGAGCTAGGGGTACAACCGAGTCAAGCCGGCTCGGGCTCGACTCATTAATGGGCTCGATGAGTCAAGCTATCGAGCTCGCAAGTCGAGCTTGAACATGAGTTCGAGCTCGAACGCTAAATGAGCTCGAGCTTGGACACTGGGCTAATCAACTCGATGGCTCGTCGGGTAGCTCGCGTCTGCGGGAGCGAGTCCCGTCGGCGGGAGCGGGTCGCGTCGGCAAGAGCTGGACAGCGAGCGAGAGTGGGTGCGGGAGCGGGAGCGTGACAGCGAGCGAGAGCGGGAGTGAGAGCGAGTGCGCGACTACGGGAGCGGGTTGTGTCGCGTCTGCGAGAACGGATGCCTCACGGGAGTGGGACTGTGGGAGCGGGTGCCTCGCGGGAGCGGGTGTGAGAGCAGGAGCGCGACGGGGAGCAGGACAGCGAAGAGCAAGATTCACGTATGAGGCATCCGCTCGACTCGACTCATTTCGTGAGACGAGTCGAGCTCGAGCTCGTCTTTCAAGCTCGACTCGAGCTCGAGCTCGTCTTTCAAGCCCGACTCGAGCTCGAGTTCAGTATTTGGCAGTCAAACTCGACTCGAACACCCCCTGACTCGAGCTCGACTCGACTTGTTTGCACCCCTAACTGAGCTTGGAGAATGTGTATAGATTATACAGATCTCAACAAAGCCTGACCGAAAGACAGCTTTCCCCTTCCTCGTATTGACCAGTTAGTCGATACCACTTCTGAACATCAGATGTTGAGCTTTATGGATGTCTACTCTGTTTATAATCAAATAAAGATGAATCCTGCTGATGAAGAAGCGACAGCCTTTCAAACAGACAAAGGGTTATACTGCTATCGGGTAATATCCTTCGGACTCAAAAATGCTGGAGCAACTTATCAACGGCTCATGAATAAGGTTTTCAAAAACCTTATTGGGCGTACTATAGAGGTGTACGTGGACAATATGTTGGTGAAAAGTCTTGAAAAATCTCAACATATCTCTGACCTGAAGTAGTGTTTCCACATATTAAGACATTATAATATGCGACCAGCTAAATGCGCCTTTGGAGTCGCTTCTGGAAAGTTTTTGGGGTTTATGGTAATCCACAGAGGGATTGAAGCTAATCCCAAGAAGATCAAGGCACTAAGAGATATGGTGCCACCAAAGAATATCAAGGAGGTCCAAAGGCTTAATGGGAGAATTGCAACACTCTCGTTTCCTAGCACGTTCAAGAGACAAATATATGTCCTTCTTCAAGATACTTAGAGGTGTCTTGATTTCAATGGACTGATGAATGCTAAGAAGCCTTTGAATAACTACGAAAGTATTTGGCATCCCCGCCCCTACTTTCTAACCGACACTAGGAGAAAAGTTGTATTTGTATATGGCTGTTTTTGCCCAAGTCATTAGATCAGTCTTGGTACGAGAAGAAAATGTTGTACAACGTCCCATCTATTATGTTAGTAAAATTATATCTGAAATAGAATGACGTTATCCTTTAGCAGATAAAACAGCATTGGAGTTAATTTATTTTGCCAGAAAACTACACCCTTACTTTCAAGCCCGTTCAATTAGGGTTTACACAAATCTATCATTAAAAAGTATTCTGCAAAAGCCAGAAGCATCGTGCAGGCTAGTTAAGTGGTCTGTAGAGCTAGGAGAATTTGATATTCACTACTTGCCTAGGCCCGATTTTAAATCTCAAGCACTGGCAGACTTTGTAGTTGAGTGCACCGTCCCAGCATCCGATCTTCAACCAAGTGCTTCGCCTTCTCCTCCATAATGGACGTTGTATGTCGATGGAGCTTCTGGAAGTTCTGGCACTAGGGCCGGAATTCTGTTAATCTCTCCACAGAAAGTTACCCTTGAGTATGGGCTCCGACTCAAGTTCCCGGCAACAAACAACACGGCAGAATATGAGGCCCTCATTGCTGGATTATGACTAGCAATTGACTGTGAGGTCCATAACCTAATAGTCCACACTGATTCCCAATTAGTCGCCTCTCAGGTGAAGGGGAAGTTGATATCCACAATCTGTAACTAGCCCAGTATTGCAGCATTGTGAAGTTATTATTTGCCCTTATAAGAAAGCATTAGATCATACATGTTCTCCGAGAGCAAAATGCAAAAGTAGATGCTCTTTCCAAACTTGCTACATCAACAACGGGAGATCTTTATAAAAGAAAGTGTATCGAGGAGATCCACTTTCTAAGTATTCAACATCCGTGGGTCATACACTCAATCGATGAACCAAAAAAGGCGTCTTGGATCAATCCCATCTTGTCTTTTCTACAGGATGGGGTACTACCTGAAGAGTCCATGGCTTCAACGCGACTTCGGAGACAAGCAGCAAATTTCACCATTATCGGTGACGAGTTGTATAAGCACTCATTCACCAGACCATATCTCAAATGTCTCCCACCTTCAGAAGCTGATTACGCACTCAGAGAAGTTCATTCAGGAGTGTGCGGAGAACATATGGGAGGAAGAGCGTTGGCTTATAAGATCATGAGACGGGGATTCTATTGGCCTACAATGAAATAGGACGCACTTGAGTTTACTCAAAAGTGCAAAAATTGCTAATTGCATTCCAATCTCAACCATACACCCGCTCTGGAGCTTGCATCACTGCAGAGTCCCTGGCCTTTCGCCCAATTGGGAATCGATATAATGGAACCCTTCCCTATAGCCACTGGACAACAAAAATTTATTATCCTGGTTGTAGATTACTTCACCAAATGGGTGGAAGCAGAACCTTTGGTGAAGATTACTAAAGCAAATGCCAAGCAATTCTTGTGGAAGAATATAATCTGTCGCTTTGGCATTCCTGCAAGAGTCATCATTGATAACGGGACACAGTTCACTGGGAAGATTTTTATATCTTTTTGTAAGGATTTTCATATTCAGCTCATCCACACAGCTGTTGCCCATCCCCAAGCAAATGGGCAAACAGAGGTTACAAATCGAACAATTCTGAAAGGGCTGAAAAATAGAGTTTGCAAGAGGGGCGGTGTTGGGCAATTCCCAAATCTATTATTACTTAAGTTTTAGTATTATTTTGCCCATAAAGCAATTAGGCAACAATTTAGAAAACAATTCGAGCTAAAAAAAGCCCTATGGTTGAATTATTTCCAAGGTATATAATCTGATTAGTGTTAAAGCACAACATAAAATGTAGCCAATGGCAACATATATATTGAACAATCATAGTCAAAATCCATCCATTTCTATAAAAGCATGAATTCTATACTAAAAAGAGGTCAAAACTAAATTGTTTGGAATTGTTAACATCAATATGTATGCCAAAAGTTCAACATCTGAGCCCTCCACCATAATCCAGCGCAATGAATAAAATGAAATCAACAAAGCGAAATGAAAAAGAATAAAACTTGTGAGGGGATGCATGCATGCACATTATAAATACATATATATAACAATTCAAAAAGATGGGAAGGAAAATGAAAAGAGTTGAACATAGAGAGAGAGCTCTACTGGCACCACTAGCAGGCGCCATATATCCTAACACCCCTCAGAAGCGTATTATATAGCACTTGGCTATATGTACGCACATATATATATATATATATATATATATATAGGCTATATGTATATATAAACATAAATAACCATTCAAAAAAAGGGAGAGAAAATGAAAAGAATTAAAAATAGAGAGATAAATCTCCTGTCACCACCAACGAGCACCATATCTCCTAACACCATTGGCAAGCATCATATATATCACTTTGGCAACTTTGCAAAACACCTTTCAGTGCACTAGGCAGAAAACCCATCATTGCTTGCAATAAAAATGCAATCCTTTTTGAAAAAAGGGGGAAGTCGCATAACACCCCTGTAAAGAAAAGTATGACAGTCCACTGACTATTTAGACCCAGAGTTTCATATTTCACTAATTTAGTCCCTCAACCATACAAAATTGATAATAATCCCTTGGGGACTAAGTTGGGGGACTGAGTTGGGGCCAATTTTATATTTGAATTTTTATATGAGGGTTCATTTTTGGACCAATCTTGTCAGTCGAAAGACTAAATTGGAGAAATGCGATAATTTGGAATGATTAAATTCACCACATAGGAAGTCAGAGGGCTACTTTGGGATTAAATCTTATATATAAATACTTTGTGTGCCTATGATTATGAGCTTAGGCCGGTTTGCTTGAATTCTACTAGTTATCTGTTAGACCGGTCCTCCCTGGACCGGTCCAGCCGGCCCAATCCAGCGGGCCGGTTCGCGTCTACCGAAGGAGGCGGGCGGAGAAAGAAGCGGACGGCGCAGGGAGGCTAGAGGTGGGGCCCATTTGAATTTCAAATGGTTTCTTGGAGCCAAAACGAAGGGAAGTGAGGGCAATTAGGTCCTTTTGTGTCTATTTTGAATTGTATGCATTAAGTAGGGAGTAATGGGGTGGTTTAGGGTTATGTGATTGTTTTGAAGTTTTCTCTTGTTCTTCTTGTTGATTTGGGCTCTAGATCGTATTCTAGAGACTTGGGAGAGTGCGATCCTCCTCTCGAATAGAGGATCCTTGTATCTTTGCTATTTTCCTTTCATCTTCTAGTAAAATACAAGTTCGTACTTCGTGTTTCTATCATTTTTCTCGTGTTTTTCCCACTGTTTGGCTGATTTCCTGCTGTGGACAGCAGTTTTGCTGTGAGATCTTTGGCTAAAGTGATTAGGAAATACTTGGAATCAAGTATTTCCTATCATTATCATCCCAAATCTCGAGTGAAAAGGGTATCATGTATAGGTTGCAGATGTTAGATAAGGTTTCATGAAATTTTATTGCCCCACCCATTACCACAATGTGATAGTTCGGCAACTAAATGACCCAAAAAATACTTTTAACACTCCAATTCTAAGTTGCATATAACTATAATGACTCTTTGCAAATTTTCATCTAGTGACTTGGTTTTCATCCATATGTATGGGGCTTGTTTCCCCTGCTAGTCTAAAACAAACACATTAGTGTATATACTCTAGATCACATATGTACAAAAAAAAAAATCAATTAATACAATTGAAACCAGTAGATGCAAATTATTCTACAGCCCAAACATATCACCGGTCATTCTACTCAAGAGACTAGTGACTAAATTTGATCAAACTAAATGTATGTTCAGTCTATTATTTTGCTTTATGAATCAACAGGAAGCCAACACTCACCAATACAGAATTCAGATCCTTTTTTTATAGTTTGCTAATCCAATAATGTAAATAAATGTTACAGAGATTTAAACAATGATCGAATGGATAAAAAACGCTTAGCAAGGAACTAAGAAAGCAATGAAAATTCCGAAGATCTTTTGATAATTAATTACCAAGTGTTCTGTGCTCACTTTAAATTAGGGGAAGGTGAAATGTCTGTCAACTCTGTTCAATTTTTATGAGTGCAATGAACCTTGATTCTAAAGCTCTTATAAACATCAAAGAAAACAATAGGATAAGAGGCAAAAGAAGTAGTAGAAACAGGTACTTGAGCTTGCAAATTCTTTGAGAAGCCTCCAGGATTCGGTGGCTCGCCAGTCAGGGAAAACGGACTTTCTCTGGAGGTCCTGCAGGATATCACGGAGCTCGCGCTGGAAGTGATCGAAGAGGGTGGGGTAATGGGTGCAGACTTTGAAGCAAAGGGCCTCCAGTCCTTTGGGCATGGGGATTGCATTAAGGTAAGGCTGAGCTTGGATTACAAAGGCCAGACTTCCTGTGCCGGTGCCATTGCCATTGGGGACACTTGATGTTGCCACCGCTCCCACGCCAAGGCCCAGTCGCTGCCTCAGCTCGGAGAACTCACCCAAAATCTCCATCGATGCCAAGTCTGAAGCCATGGATCGCATCCCCTGGGAGATCCAGCGAACGACACACTTCCCGAGCTCCCGCCGACCTAGAGGGTCTCCGTTCTGGTACAGCGTACGGACGCTGATGGATGCCTCTTCCGCAGATGGGACGCACTCCTCGGCCGCCATTTCCCCACTTTTTTGCTTATGCCGTTGCTGGCGGCGGTGCTCTTCTACAGTCTTTCTTGTACTGCTGGTAGTGCTGCTGCTGCTGCTGCTTTTGTTTTTTAGGAGAGATGACGACGACGATGATGATGTCGATATTGATTGCCGTTGGTTAGAATATGCCTTCAGTCGCCTGTTAGCCCCCCCGCACCCTCTGTCATTGCAGATGTGAAGTGTAGAAAAGCAAGAGGCATGCGGGCTGTAAAAAAAGGAAAAGTTTATCCTCTTTGGAAGAAAAGTATGCGCGATGGCGATGGTGTTTGCTGCTGCAGTAGAAACCCCGAAGTACGGCGGGGCAGCATCCATTTTATTACCAAGACCACTTCCTTTATCTGCACAAAAGAATCCTAACTCACAGAATTAGTCGCAACTATCTCCTGCAACTGCCAGAATCCCTACCGGAAGCTTGAAGAACGAACTACCTCCACTCCAGATCCCAAAGCTTTTTTCTTCTTCTTCTTCTTCTTCTTCTTCTTCTTCTTCTTCTTCTTCTTCTTCTTCTTCTTCTTCTTCTTTAGATTGATGTTTTTTTTTTTTTTTTTCATTGCCGTCCATCCAATATAGTGAAAGAAACAAGGGGCTGCGAAGAATGCACGTTACGAATGATTAGATAATAGTTTTTTTTTTTTTTTTCATGGGCTTCTCACCGTTTTCCTCTCCTGTGGCACCGGAGCACGATCAATGTTGTGCAAAGCTGGTCCACAAAGGCCACAACATGCTGCAGCCTTTATCTTCACAGAGGGTCATGTAATAAGCTGACATGGGAAAGATTAGTGCCATCAAAATCAGATCACTGGTCAAATTTGGGTCCAATCTAAAATTGACCCGGGACTAAACCCTAAACCCTATTTTGATTAGAAGCAAAACCACAAGAGCTCACTCGCTGTTAAGGTAACTTTCTCCGTTTCGTGCGCGTCTACAGTTTGCTTTTTATCTTCTCTTTTTCTTCGTCGTTCTTCGGCTTCATTCTGCTGGAGGTGTGGAGATTGCATGAGTCGCTCCTTCGTTGCAGTTCGATTTCGATCCTTCGATAACGTTGTCGAAAGTTACAACATTTTGATCGAAAGCAAAGACGAGAGCTCGCTCGCTGCGAAGGCAACTTTCTTCCTTTCGTCATTGATGTTCGGCTTCGTTCCGCTGGAGGTGGAGGTGTGGTGCTTGCAAGAGTCTCTTCGTCGGCTCCTTCGTTGCAGTTCAACTTCGCTCCTTCGACGACGTTATCGGAAGTTACAACATTTTGATCGGAAGCAACGACGAGAGATCGCTCGCTGTGAAGGTAAATTTCTCCCTTTTGTTCATTGTTGTTCGACATCGTTCAGCAGGAGGTGTGGAGATTGCACGAGTCGCTTCTTCGACTCCTTCGTTGCAGTTCGACTTCGCTACTTCGACGATGGGGAGTCTAGGATTTGTTTTTTATCTTCTCATTCTCATCATTGATGTTAATCATCTCTCCCGGACGACGTTCCCTTCCAATCGAAACAAAAGTTACAACATTTTGATCAGAAGTAACGAAGTTTGCTCGCTATGAAGCATGGCCAAATCTCATAAATACGCTGAACTACAGGATACCGAGTTAAAATGGGTCATTTTCGGGTTTCCGGGTCAACCCGAACAACAAATCAAAACGGGTCAAAAATCAAGACCCGAACTCTACCCGGTTCGCTTTCAGGTGACCCGAACCTGAAATTTTTGTGTCGGATTAGATTTGGGTTTTCGGATCGTGTCAAATGTTGATAGCCCTTGAAAAGATCTGAGTTTTGATAATCAAAGATTCACAAAATTTATACCTAGCATGGTTGTTATACATCTTATTCGGTATATATATATATATATAAAGAAATTCTTTACAGCAGTTGGATAACTTGTCTAAAGAAGAACCAGAACCGCAATGACAACCTAGCAAGCATTAAGGTAACTACCAGCAGGAGCAACCCTCAATTACAAGAACAAAACCAGTAAGGTAGCAACCACATGTCTAGAACCAATAACAACACAACAACTAGTCCCCTCAATTACAACTACAAAGGTTGGCCCATTGCTAGGCACCAGGCAACCTACATAGGCATTGAGGTAACAAGCAACTTGCATAGCCATAGATAGGAATCAAGTATTAAGTTCATCTTATAATACAATTTGATTAACAATTCCCTCAAATTCTCAAAGGCCAACAGAATTATTTCTGTTGACTGAACTGTCACCATCTTCTTTTGGATTTTGTTCAACGTTTAAGGTTATGATATTCTTCATAATATTATCAAGTTATGGGTCAATCATAACTACAAAAGAATAGGTTTAATTCAAATAAACAATAAAATTAAATTAAAAGAGGTACCAAGTAAATCATGGTCTAACCCTGCACTCCATATAACCAATCTTTTGCACAAATTAGTGCTTCGACAATATTATATTTTAATGCACTTCAGTGCTAATCCAAAACTCTACCAATAGTACTGAATGCACTTTCAAAAGCATCTATGGAAATAGGAATGCATAGAACTGTTGAAACTTGTTGAATATGAGTTAGGTTGTTAGACCTAAGCTTATGTCTCAAAGGATAACCAAGAGGGAGGTGAATTGGTTATTTAAAAAAAATATTCCTCTTTTTGATATTTTAAAAAGTTTGAAACCGATGGATTCTTTGTAGCAAGTTTTAAAACTATTTTCCAACCACAAAAAAATAAAAAGATAGAAATTAAAGTAGCGGAAATAAAAAAACACAAAGATTTAAAGTGGTTCAGTCAAACACGACCTACATCCACTTCCTGAAGTCTCTCACTTTAGGTATTGCACTATTATCACTAGTGCCTCTCCTTTTATCCCCACAGCAAGGCAAAGAAGCCTTCACAAAAACTCTCTTCCACCACTACCCGGTGGGGTAGAGAACCATTGTCCTTTTACACCCTCCAATTGTCGGCAGAGAACCTTCCGCTGTTCACACTCTCCAAGTGTAGGGAGAGAACCTTCGGCTGTTCACACTCTCCAAGTGCAGGTAGAGAACCTTCTGCTATTCATACTCTCCAAGTGTAGGCAGAGAACCTTCGGCTGTTCACACTCTCCAAGTGTAGGCAGAGAATCTTTCGCTGTTCACACTCCTCGAGTATCGACAGAGAACTGGATCCTTTTAAACAAACTTCACACGAGCAATCTAGAAGGATAAGAGAAAGAGTGAACAAACATAAATCATACACACAGATTCTTGCCCTTGAGTAATTTAGTGAACCATTCACGCTCCAATAGGAAGAAATCTCTCTTAAACACTCTCTCACACTCACTCCTTCAATTGCCCTTTACCATTCATGAAGACCAGTAGACAAAAAGATTAAATGACAGTTTTAAGTGGCCCTTTTATAGAAAAGACACAAAAAACCGTCCAGAAAATTTGAATTTTTCAAGTTTGAATGTCCACGATCGTCCCATACGATCGAATTTTGTACGTACGAATAGTTCAAAAACTATTATCTACGAACTCATTATGAATGGGTACGAACTATTTTCGTACCTGATCATCATTCTGTACGAACATGGTTCATCCGGTACAAACAGTTATTTTTCAAAGTTTGTTGGTACAAAAATTCAGGACGAATTATAAGTATATAGAACAGAGCCCTTCGTCTCGGTACGATTTAAAAATATTGTCTGGATGAATAGTGTTTTTTACCAAATCTAGAGTAGATCGTCTTGGGATGAACTAAACATTTCGTCTGGACGAATAGTGTATTTGCCAAATTCAGAGTAGATCATCCAGGGATGAATTAAACATTTCGTCTGGACGAACAGTGTATTTTCCAAATCCAAAGCAGATCGTCTAAGGACGAACTAAATATTTCATCTGGATGAATAGTGTATTTTCCAAATCCAGAGCAGATCGTCCATGGACGAACTAAATATTTCATTTGGACGAGCAGTGTATTTGCCAAATCCAGAGTAGATCGTCCACGGATGAACTAAACATTTCGTCTGTATGATCTGTACTTAGAAAAATTTTGACCATTTTTTATTTGTTCCATTGCTCATTGGGGAAAAATAACTGACCAGATCCACCTGTACGAAATTATATCGTACCATACGATCAGTTTAAAAATTACAAATTTTAAAACTCTCCCTCGGTGTATGTGTGTGCTCAGTTACTCAATTACAATCACACTCTCTCAGACTTAATAAAATAAAAATATATAGACTTCAATGTACAAAACAATCTAAGTTGATCATGATTTGAAGTCTTCAACAATCTGGAATTTAATTTTTCCTGAAAAGTTAGTACACACAAGAGCAAAAATAATTCTTACAAAATATGTTAGGAGAAATAATAATCAAAATAATAATATTTGGAATCATAAAAAACATATAAATTATAAGAATGTCAAACATATAAAGATAAGTAGCAACTATCTCAACAATATCCCCTTTTTTGATGATGGCAAAACAATTATTGTTTGAGTACAATTGAAGATCTTAAATTTCTCTTTAACTCCTCCTAAATGAATAAATATGTGAATGTAAGAAGTTTTCTATTATGAAAGGTTAAATTTTTTTTAATTTTTTAATTTTTATCACACAAAGCACAAACAAAAAATTAAAACAGAACACAAACAAAAACAAAAAAAAACAAAACACAACTACAAGCAACAAAACACACAAAATACAAAACACAATCAATCAAATGCAAACTCAAAACAAATCCGAGCAAAAACACAAAAACTAACAAAAGTTCAAACAATATTTCTCCCCCTTTTTAACAACAACAAAAAGAGAAGAAGAAAAAGACGACAACATAAATATAAGAAGTTTTACAAGAAGCATTTGATAATTCATCTTGAAAGAGATAAAGTTATAATTGCAATAACAAGATTAATTTTCATTAAAGAAAATTAAAGATTCATATCATTCAAGTTAAGAGATAACAAACACAAGATAAATATATAAAGTTCATGAATCAGTATAGACAATTGGATAAGAAAAATTATTATAAAAATGATGAAATGAAAATTAATGTAAGTCAAGTTCCAATATAAATAATAATTGAACATTAGATTGATTTGAAATTAAAGATTAAAAAATAGAAACAAGAACATATACTTGTGGCGACATTACGCATCTTTTCAATATTTTTGGCACACTTTGTGCATCTTTTTTTATAATTGGGCTAATTTTGTGCCTCTTTTCAATTTGCAAACCCTTTTGCATTCTTTTGATTTTTGTAACTTTGTACACTTTCCAAATTTTCAAGTTATTCTTTCCAAAATCAATAATCTAAAAATTCAAATTTCACTAAGTACAAAGATAATTATATTGAAGAAAGAAATAAGTAATAATAATGAGACATCATAATTGCAAAAATAATATTAAAATTTTGTATGTCTAAAAAAATATGAAAATGATAGTTTTGATATACCTCTCACTAAGTATTTTTGGGTAATTCTCCTAAGGTTTTTTTATACTAGAGTGATAAAGTCTCTTATGTCAAAGCCATGATTCATCACAAATAGTTTTCAAATAGAAAGCATTAGGAGTTTTCATACAATTTAAATCTAGCATATAAACATTATTTACCCTCAAACCATGCAAAATATTAATATCATTTGGGCTTAATATGCAGCTAGTAGGAAAAAAATTAATGTTGTATCATTTATCACATAGCTTACTAATACTTAACAGATTATGCTTTAAGCATTCAACTAGTAGCACATTCTCAATAAAAAAAATCTCAAAATTTCCAATCATACATGATCCAACCACATTTCTTGTGGTTTATCTCCAAGTATAACCCTGCCTCCACTTCTAGCTTCCAGTGATATAAATTGCTTAATATCTTCAGTCATATGCCTTGACAACCACTATCCATATACAATATTCTCTCACGAGGCCTTGAATGAGAGCGTGCCTGCAAAATAATTAAATGTTGGACCTGGGAACCCAAATAAGTTTGGGTTCACCTCTTGGCAACTTATAAACAGATGCATATATGATATATCTAAGTTTATGCATCTTAGGTTTTCACACCAAATGAGTTTTTCTATCCAATGTACAGGTGTGTACTATATATCTAATCAATTCACAACTATAATATTTAACTCCATAAAAAGGTTTTCTCAATCTTCTATAACTACTCTATCTCTTCCCGAGTTGTATAAATTTTGGATACAAAATAGAATTTGTAAAATCTTCAAGTGTTGGGAGTTTCTTATTTTTCTCGAGAGCTTTTACTTTCAACTTTAAATAAATGTTCAAATCTTCTAGGACATGCTTATCAAAATTCAAGTAATGCTCTCTACCCTTAGAATCATCCTTAAATTTCTTAAATTCTTTTATCAGTTCTACATAGGATGATTTTAACATATTGTTCTCCTTATTCAAGTTAACAAAGTCATCAAGTAAGCTCATGTGATTGCTATTAATTAATGCATGATCTTTTCTAAGGATCTTATATTCTTTTTACAATTCTTGAAGTTCTAGGTTAAGACTAGCATGCATTTTCTTTAGCTTCCTATATGCATCATGTATTCTTTTAAAGACTTCAAAATGCTCAGCATAAGTTAAGTCACATACCTCTTATTACTCTGATTGATCAAGATTATTAGCCATCAAGCACAGATTGGTGACTTCCTATTCTTTTTCAGTCTCTAACGAGTTCAAAGCTGAGTCTGCCTAAAAAGCTCCTTGGAATTTCTTCTTGCCCTTTTTCACAATTGGCTTCTCCTCTACTTTCTCCTTGCTAGGAGTGGCTTTGAGTTTTGGGCACTCTGACTTCACATATCCATATTTCTTGCACTCATAGTAAATCACATCATTAAAAATCTTAGCATTCCTATTGAACTTACCTCAGTTCCATTGCTGGCGTCTCTTTTTCTTCCTCTTCAGAAAGCTTCTGAACTATGTAGCCATCAACATGATGTCATCCTCATCCTCAGGTTATGATAGATCACACTCTGACTCCTCCACTTTTAGTGCTATATTCTTTTCCCTTCATGGCTCTCTTGCATTAATTTTTTGTTGACTCACTCCTTGCTTGTAAGCAATTAGTGATCCAAGAAGATTATCAACAGAGTAAACATTTAAGTCTTTAGATTCTGATTTAGCAGTTATTTTTGCTTCATAAGCAGTAGGCAAATAACGGAGAATCTTATTAACCATTTCAGCATTTGTTAATTATCTACCTAGATCATGCAAAGAAGTGACTATCTAAGTGAATCTTATGTATATATCAAAAATAGATTCATTTGGTTTCATGCAAAATAATTAATTGTCATGCAATAAGATGTTTAATTTAGACTATTTAACTTCATTAGTCCCTTCATAAGTTATACAGAGTCTATCTCTTATGTTCTTTCCACTTTTATAAGTAAAACCCTTATGTAATCCTCTGACTTAAGTGCACAAAAGAAACTATTTAAACATTTAGCATTAAGTTGTGCTAAGTCACATTCTTCTACAGTCCAATCTGTAAATGGTGTCTCTACTCTAATGCCATCAACTAGTCTAGTTGGTTTTGTATACCCTTTATGTACTAAGATTCACATGCGATAATCAAGTGACTGTAAAAATATAGATATACGTGTTTTTCAAAAATCGAAAGGAATATTGTCAAACAAGGGAGGTCTAGTTATAGAGTAACCTTCTGGTGTGTTCTGGTTTCCAATTGTAGCCATGGTCGTTAATCAAAAAATAGTCTAAACTTATGGTTTTGAAATAAAACTCTAATACCACTTGTTGAAACTTATTGAATATGAGTTAGGTTGTTAGACCTAAGCTTATGTCCCAAATGCTAACCAAGAGGGGGGTGAATTCGTTATTTTAAAAAATATTCCTCTTTTTAATCTATTAAAAAGTTTAAAACTAATGGATTCTTTCTAGCAAGTTTTAAAACTATTTTTCAACCACACAAAAATAAAAAGAAAGAAATTAAAGGAACGGAAATAAAAAGATACAAAGATTTATAGTGGTTCGGTCAAACATGACCTACATACACTCCCTGAAGTCTCCCACTTCAGGTATTACACTATTACCCCTAGTGTCTCTACTTTTTCCCCCACAGTAAGCACTACAGGAAAACCCAGTGTTACCGGCGGATAAAATTCGCCGATAATATGTGAAATCCGACGGAAATATAGGTTTCCGGCGCTCGTTCCGGCAAAATTTTATGGGTCGGTTTGGTTCGCGTCGGTAAATATCTTCCGACGTTTGTAATGAGCATGAAAAGTTTCCGGCGCATTACCGGCGCAAAAAATGCTGTGCAGCTGGCGACTTTCAACCGATAAATTCCGGCGATAACTGCGTCGGAACTTTGCATCGTATGAGTCCGCCAGTAATTACCGGTGGATAAAGGCGCCGTTGGTATGCCGTAAATAACCTACGGGTTGTTTACGGCGCAAACTATGCGTCGGAAATCTCCGGCGGACAAGACGCCAGAAAAGGCACCGGGAATTTTCGGCGCACACAAAGACACCGGCATGATCGATACGATTCATTGTATCATCGTTTCCGTCGAAGTACCGGCCCAAAATCCATCGGAAACCTATAGCATTGTCAAAAAAAATTGCCTTCCCAGCCAACAATCAAATTTCCGCAACTGCAAACCTATATAAATATCTATCCACAACAGTTTATAACAATTCCACAACAGTTTATAACAATTCAACAGATACACAAAAAAAAAATACTCATTAAAAGAAACTGTTCAATAGTAACAACCAACTAAAAACATCACATATTATTCAATATTATATATTCAAAGAAATAAACAAGTTCATAAAATAAACTAAACTACTCTGAATCCGCGGACTCCTCCTCAGCCGGAGCTACCTCTTTTCCACTCATATGCTCCCTCATTTTGCGCATTTCATACAACAACTGATTATGTTGCTCCTGGATCTGCATTTGAATCTGTGCTTGCAACTGAGCTTGCCAATCAGCTTGTGATTTCCTTACTTGTTCTAGCTCTGCTTGAAGGGCACTTATTTGTTGAGCATGTAAGGTCTCATGTGAACTGGATGCGAAGCTGGATGCAGTAGAGGAGGTCATCCCCTCGTATGCCTGAGCTTGGGAACCCAAACACCTGTACTCTTCGCTGCCCCAAGCTGCATTCAACTCAGCCCATATAACCTCTCCAATCCACAATGGTCGCTTCCCAGACTTTCTAATATCTATGAACATGTCGCGCATCCGAGTAGACCCACGCTTCTCAAAATTCTTTCTAATATTATCATTGTGTTGGGGCAGCCAACAAAATTTTTTCTGCATTCAATTACATATGATATATAATTTATAAGATTATTAACTTAAGTAAAAAAGAATAAATCATTTAACATAAAAACTAAAATCCAAAAATACCTCGAATTCTCTAAACCACATCTCCTGGACTTCTTTTGGGACATTCTTCCAAGAAACATAAGGAGCGTCAAACCTGCTCCGTATGATATCCCGTATTTTATGTGTCGGTTATTTTGATGGGTAGAACCTACAAAAAAAAAGTTATGTAAAACAAATATAAAATATAAAAAAAATGTTCATTAGCTTAAATAAAAGAGAATGTACGCACGTGTCACCCTCAGGTGCTATCAACATTCTACCATCTATCGCCTGCTCTGGTGCAGCTGCTGTCGAAGGTCCAGCTGCTGTCGAAAGTCCAGCTGTAGCAGGCTGATGGGGTGGTGGGGGATAGTATGGTGGAGCATATGGTGGAAGTAGGAGGGGCACCAGCATAAGGTGGGGGTGTGTAGTATGGGTAGAAAGGAGTACTCTGCCCGGGATCTGGTGAAGGAAATCGAGGGTCTGCTGAGTAAAAATGCGGGCTACTGGCTCCAAGAGTGGGTAAAGGCTGTGTAGCAGGCTGAGGTTATGTAGCAGGCTGAGGTTGTGTAGCAGGCTGAGGCTGTGTAGCAGGCTGAGGCTGTATAGCAGGCTGAGATGAGGTGGTCCCCTCAATACGTACGAGCCTGCCAGCTGATCCTGCTGTAGTGATCTTCTTGGTGCGCCTATTAAAAATACTTTTAATCAATCATCTACTAGGCTCTTCACCTGAAGCCATCTGCATAGAAATAAATATGATATATTAGAATCATGAGTTATAAACAAAATTCAGTAAAGTAAGTAAAAAAGCAGTGAAGTAAAAAATAGTGAAGTAAAAAGCAATGAAGTACAGATAAATGCAGTAAAGTAAGTAAAAACTAGTGAAGTAAAATGCAGTAAAAAATATTTAATTTACATTTGTTGATTCACTTTCATATGATGATACATTTCCAGGACTATCAGATTCATCATTACTTTCCTCTATAGTTAAATCTACCTCCTCTAACTGTAACTCGCTCTCATTAATTCTGATTTAGTCATCCACATTAATTGAGAGATTTTTTAAATTTGACATAAACTCTTCTTGATGTGCTATTAGTATTGTACTTGTTTTCTCAATTATTCCCCTTGGTTTTGTCTTCAAATCTACCTCCTCTAACTGCAACTCGCTCTCATTAATTCTGATTTGGTCATCCACATTAATTGGGAGATTTTTTAAATTTGACATAAACTCTTCTTGATGTGCTATTGGTATTGTATTTGTTTTCTCAATTACTCCCCTTTGTTTTGTCTTCGTAACTACCAGTCAATCATGTTTGCCTCATACTCTGTTTGGATAGTTAGCATAATAGACTTGAGTTGCTTGACTAGCAATGATGAATGGATCAAACTTTGCAAATCTTCTACCCTGCTTTACTTCTATTATATCATAAATTGGATGTACTCTTGTGCCTCTATTTTTTACTGGATCAAACCATGCAAAATTGAAGAGATACACAGTATTCATGTGACCGGGATATTCCACCTCTAATATTTCTTGTAATACCCCGTAGTACTCAGAATCATCCCCTGTATGGGAGTTCTCTCTTACATATACGCTAGAATTTTCTGTCTTCCTACCTTCACACCAATTTTTAGTTTGAAATTTATAACCATTGACCACAAATATTTGATAACATTTTACTAATCTATTTGGTCCCCAAGCTAACTTAGATAACCTTGAATACTGCGAACTGTCTTCAGTATGTACCTTTAAATAAACAAGAAGTTATTATTATTAATATTAATTGCAGACATAACTCATTAATTAAGACTAAGTATTCAAAATATATCGTATTTTTAAACCAAACAGTGAATTCTTTTTCCACTATCTTCTGGACTTCTATTTCTTCTGATTTAGTAAGACCATCAATGAACCTCCTACAAATAACCATCTTGAGTTTAGAAAAAAGTTTATAAGAAAACTGAAAATATAAACAACTTAACTCTTACTTACTCGACATACGGCTCAACTTCATCACAGTTAAGCAAGATGTACAACGTGATAACTGTCATCTTCTTATCGGTCAAATAGCGTACGATGCTAGCACCTAAAGGTTCCCCACTTCCACTAAATACAGATATATTAGAGGATTTACCAACATTTTGAGGTGCTGAACTTTCACCTGATTGAGACATAGTTTCAAAATAATACGAGCAAAACTGAGTTGTCTCGTATATTAAATATGCTTCACAGATAGAGCCTTCGAGTCGTGCTTTTTTCTTAGCGAGCTTCTTAAGTTTATTTAAATATCTCTCAAAAGGATACATCCACCTATACTGAACAAGTCCACCAACCATAGCCTCATATGGTAAATGAACAGGTAGATGCTCTATAGAGTCAAAAAAGCCTGGAGGAAATATTTTCTCAAGTTGACACAAAATGAATGAAATTTAATGCTTCATAAGAATCAAGTTCTCTACATTTAATTTAGAAGAGCATAAATCTTTGAAGAAAACACTTAGCTCGATCAAGGGCTTTAAAATCTGATATGGCATGTAACTAAAAGTAGTTGATAAAAGACATTGCATGAAAATGTGACAATCATGACTTTTCAATCCGAATAATCTTTCTGATCTTATGTCAACACACCTGCTTAGATTGGAAGAATTTCTATCAGGTACTCGTAGGGTCTTCACCCATTCACAAATTGATCATTTTTGCTCTAAAGTTAATGTGAATGGAGCTTTTGGTTTGAGAAATTTTTCCATTCCACAATCCTTCAGTTTCAAAGCTTTCCTTCTACAAATCTCCTTTAAGTTTATCCTTGCTTTGTTGTCCATAACTGTATAGAAAATATTATCAAAAATATTTTTCTCTATATGCATAACATTCAAATTATGTCTAATCAAATTTGTTCTCCAATATGGCAATGAAAAAAAAATACTTTTCTTGATCCAATTATGGTTGACACCATATTCTGGAAATCTGAACTCAACTAATGTTGGATAATCCATTATGGTGGGCATGAACCTTACTTTTTCAAAAATTTCTTCACTACTAAATCTTGGAGGAGGTTGAAACATCATCATTTTATTTTTAGTAAACGCTTCTTTATTTCGCCTGAAAGATGACTTGGAGACAAAATTATTCGATGACAATCGAACCAAGTGTTCTTCCTACCATACTTTAAAGTGAATGTTCTTGTATGTTCCATATAATATGGACAAGCTAATTTGCCTGAAGTGTTCCAATCTAAGAGCATACCATATGCAGAAAAGTCACCAATTGTCCAAAGTAATGCTGCTCTTAGTATAAAGTTCTGTTTAGTGGAGATATTATATGTACTTACTCGCTCTTCCCATAATAAACTTAAATCATCAATCAAAAGTTGTAAGAATATGTCAATCTTCACTTTTAGATTATGTGGCCCTGGAATTATAAGTGTCAGAAACATATAAGGAGTAGTCATACGCAACTCTAGAGGAAGATTGTAAGGAGTGAGTATCATAGACCAACATGAGTACGATGTATCCGACTGACTAAATGGAGTAAAATCATCTGCACATAAAACCTAATCTAACATTTCTTGGTTCTGCCGTAAATGTGGGATGTGTACGATCAAAGTGCTTCCAAGTCTCTGCTTCTGATGGAAGTGTGATAACACCTTCTTCTAGAATGTGATGATTATGCCATCTCATATGTGCAACAGATCTCATGGATGCATATAGCCGTTGTAGTCTCGGAATTATTGGAAAGTAGAACATCCTACTAACAGGCACATCCTTCTACTTCATTCTATTTCCAGATCTTGGTTTAAATCTTGGTGCATTGCAATAACGGCATGCAATTTCTGAGATATCTTCTTTAAAGTATAACATGCATCCATTGACAAAATAATCTATCTTTGTGTATGTCAAACCAAGTTTGGAAATTAATTTCTTTATCTGATATAAATTTGTAGGAATTAAATTATCTGTCGGATTGGTTTCCTTAAGCAGCCCAATGAATTGATTAAAACATTCACGAGCAACATTATATTTAGCCTAGATGCTTAACATCTTCACAGCAACAGATAATTCTGAGTGAGTCGTGCACCCTTTCCAGATTGGTTGCTGGGTGGCATGCAATAAATCATAAAAATTTTGTGTCTCCGTATTCGGTAACTCTTCTGTATTTTATTCAATTTGTATTCCAGTTGCATCATGAACTAATTCCTCAAGATTTGGTCGGATATTTTCAGCTTCAGCAATATTACTACTTGTAGAAGGACCGCATTGATAATCAAATTGTGGCTCATACTCACCATGAAAAGTCCAATACCAATACCGTAGCATGAATCCTCTGCGATACAGATCAACAGTTACATCATCTGGTTCTAGGTGCACTAGATTTTTGTGTTAGAATATGGACATCGAAACTTTCCTTCTAATATAAAGCTGGGTAGTTATTTCGCTTGCTGAATGAAAATGTTCACCCCATTAATGAATTCGTCTGTTAATGTCTTTCGATCTTGAGATGATCGGTTATACATCCAACTTCTTTGATTTCTAATATCCATAACCTACATATAAGATCAAATAAGTAATGGATTATCGTGCTTAAGTATATCTAAAACTGATTATAAAGAGATGTAAAAAGATAGGGTGCTTGTAGAAAATTATGATAAATTTGTATCCTATCTCAAAGGGTAAAGCCACTCATCCAGAGTTATCTTAGGTCTACTTATATCTTTCTTAACATAAGCCAAATCTAATAAATCTAAAACATTTTATCTAGATGAACAGTGTATTTGTCAAATCCAGAGCAGATCGTCCTGAGGCGAACTAAACATTTCATTTCTACGATCTATACTTAGAAAAATTTTGGTCATTTTCTGTTCATTCTATTGCTCATTGAGGAAAAAGAACTGACCAGATCGTCCCGTATAAAATTATATCGTACCATATAACCAGTTTAAAAATTACAAATTTTAAAAATCTCTCTCGGTGTGTGTGCTTAGTTACTCAATTACAATCACACTCTCTCAGACTTCATAAAATGAAAAAATACAGACTTTAATGTACAAAGCATTCTAAGTTGTCTTGATTTAAAGTCTTCAACAATTTGAAATATGATTTCCCTGAAAAGTTAGTACACACAAGAGCAAAAATAATTCTTCCAAAATATGTTAGGAGAAATAATAATCAAAACAATAATATTTGGAATCATTAAAAATATATAAATTGTAAGAATGTCAAACATGTAAGATAAGTAGCAACTATCTCAACAAGAACATCAAAGGCTATGACAGCTACACTAGGAAACATGTATTAATTGCCCTTTCAGAAATACAAGATATCTAACTCTAATTTTCTATCAATTTTTTTGCTCCTCAAGATAAACTTCAAGTTTAGATTTTATGGGCATTATTATTTCTTCTTTAAATGAATCAAATCCTAGTTTTGAAGGGAACTACATGAAACCAAATTTAAAATAGTTAGTGTTGCTTATGAAATATGGAATGTGATCCTAACTAAATAGAAAAAAATAAAGTGTTAATTATAATTGTATCCGAACCCGCAAGGGTTCGGCACTTCGGCACGCGACGAGACCGCGACTTGCGAGGGTTTGCGTTCGGCACTTCGACATGCGCGGCAGAGGCGACGCTCGTCACGCCAGGGTTCGGCACGCGGCAGGAAGGCAACGGGTTCGGCACGCGGCAGGCGGGCAGCGGATTCGGCACGCGGTGCAGCGGGTTCGGCACGCGGTGCAGCGGTTCGGCACTTTGGCATTGGGAAATTCAAAATTTTTTAAAATAAACGGGTTGCCGGGTTGACCCGTCAACCCACCGGGTCAACCCGAACCAAACCCGTTTATCAAACGGGTCAAATCTGGGAACCCGAACCATTTATCAAACGGGTCGGGTCCAACCCGAATTTTCCGGGTCGGGTTTTCGGGTCGGGTTTTCGGGTCAGGTCAAAAGTTGACACCCCTAATTTCTGGCATAGTTACTAAATAAATCAAATAACTTCTCCCCGACCTTCATAGTTTTAACATTGTAATCACCACCATACAGCCTTTTGTAACACTACTCAATGAAAGTAAGTTTCTATCTAGGATCCAAATTATAGTAATTGTTCCCAAGATATATGTGAAATCAACCCAATACTTTTCAAATTTAATAAGAGCGATGCAGCCATTCTCGTAATGTAATCATGTTCATATGACATTTCAGATTTAAGTGAAGCATAAACAGTGGATAATAAAGGGGAATTAAAGGTTTGTTTTTGGATATTTTGTGCCAGAGAAAATGCAAGTTATCTCATAAAAAGGAGCTTAGAACTTATCAAAAATTCCCCATTTAACTCTGGATGAAGGAAAGCACATTTATAATGAATAACAAGATCGAGCATTATAAAAATTTAGTTCCACCTAGTTGTAATATCTTACCTTAATCACTTCTATAAATCAAGAAGATTATGTTTGGCACAGTCTAAAAACTTCTTTTTTCTAGCCTGGGAGCCCTTTTCTAGCCTGGGTGTCTTTCACATACTTGATGCTCTCCATAATATTTGAGATAGAAATATCTATCTCCTTCATCTCTTCCTGCACTATAAGATTTGCTATATGTACACAATATCAAACATGTAAAAAAATCACCATTGCATAACAAACCTCCCCTTAAGTTCAAATAATTTGATAAAAAGTCCACTACAATAGTATTTGAATAATATTATTGAAAGTGACACAAAAAAGTTTGTACTCAATTTTCCATTCATTAACAAAAGATTGAAGCTTCTTAAATAATACAATCTCATCATGTGGGGGAGGTGTGAAATCAAAATTAATAATATTTTTCTGTAGTCATCAGTTATTGTCAATGAAATGTACAATCAGATAAATAAAATCATCAGTATTGATAGAAGCCCAAAGATCTGAAGTCAAGCAAACTCTACTAGTACATCTACTCATGAATGATTAAACATTGGCTTTATCTTGAATGACAACTTCTTATAATCACTTCTAATTATGTTTCTAGACATAACATATATGTCAGGGTGGAGATCATGAAGTACTGCACGTACACTGACTCATTCAACATACTAAAATAGTAGATCATGAATAATAATGTATGTAGTGAATAAATTATGAAACTCTTTAGTGGTCAAACTTACTATCAATTAAGGAATTATGTGAGCTGAATTCGACTATAAAATTAACTAGCCTATATCATGGGTACTCTTCTTACAAAATTGTAAATGACATTTTAAGTTATTAGTCCCATTCTTACTATCACATTGATAAATTATGCATTTTTTTTTTTAATTTACATCTTTGATGACCATCTGCAGCTAGGGATAACATCCCATAATGACCCCATATAGTTGACGTCATCCTTCTTTTTTTCTTAAGAATATTTGCTCTGTCCTTTTTCTTTACCATCATTGTCACCAATATTAATAATATCAAGATAATTACTCTTGACTTAAATTTCATCTCCATCATTAAGAACTTTTATGTTTTCAAGAAAAAGAGTATTTTCAACAATAATATTGGAGTCCTCCATCTAACAAATGAAATTAAACAAAGTTATAAAGTATAATATATAATTCAACAACCAACAGATTATGTACAAGCAAGATACTCACACTACGGGAAAACACGTGATTACCGTCGGACGTTCCAACGAAAATTTTGCGCCGGTAAAGAACGGCGCATGTAACGGCGTTTTGGTGCGATGGAAAAGTTACGGCGCATTTTCCGACATATAGGATGACGGAATATTTCTAGAGTCTGTTGCGTCGGTATGGGCGTCGGCATAAACCAACATTTCACTTGTTCTGTCACACTTTACGGCGGAAAATCACCGGCGTATGTACCGGCAGATATGGTGCCGGTGTATTTAAACTCAACGAAATAAATCCGGTGCATAATGAGCCAGAATTGTCGCTGGCATATTTGATGCCAGAAACTCCGCCGGCGAAAGCCCTATTTTCCAAGACCAATCCCCTCTGGCCGCTCACTTGTTTCCTTCCATTCTCTCACCTCGCCTATTTCGCTCGTCGCCCTCCATCGCTTGCCGTAGATCGAGGTCGCCGACGGTCACCGGTCTTTGCCGACGGTCACCGAACTTCGCCGAGGATCCTACCCTAGCTTTCCTGGTCTCCAACGGTCGTTCATCTTCGCCGACGGTCGTTCATCTCGATGGAAGGTTTTTTTTTCGTTTCGTCTGACGAAATATTTTCATATTTCAGTTGGATTACATAAATGATTAGGTTTAAGCACATATCTTTTTTCTTTAGCCATGTATGTCTTTTTTGCTTTAGCCATGGATGTTCTTACCATACATTTGCAAGAGGATGTACCGTAGTGTATGCTTTTTGCTGATGATATTCTTCTTGCTGATAAGACTAGAGACGAAGTTAAGGTAAACTTGAACATTGGAGGTCAACATTAGAGTTTAAAGGTTTTCATTTGAGTAGATCTCCGAATAGTGATAGCTCAAGTGGCGGAATCATACATTAGATTTTACGCCGGTAATTCGACGGAAACGACGATACAACGAATCGTATCGATCATGTCGTCTTTGTGTGCGCCAGAAAGTATAGGCGCGTTTTCCGGAGTCGTGTCCGCCGACGATGTCTGACGCATAGTTTGCGCCGTAAACAACCCGTAGGTTATTTACGGCGTACCAACGGGGCTTTATCCACCGGTAATTACCCGCAGAATCATACGACGCAAATTGCCGGCGCAGTTATCGCCGGAATTTACCGATTGAAAGTCGTCGACTCCACAACGTTTTTTGCGCCGGTGATGCGCCGGAAACTTTTCCGGCGCATTATAAACGTCGGAAGAAATTTACCGACGCGAGCCAAACCGGCGCATGAAATTCAGCTGGAATGTGCGCCGGAAACCCATATTTCCGTCAGATTTCCCATATTATCGGCGGATGTTATCCGCCGGTAATACCGGGTTTTTCTGTAGTGTCAATTCATCCTAAATAGATACACAGAACCTCTGAAATAACCATAAGTGACAATGTGACATAAGATGAGAATGAAAGTATGGAACAAATAAAATGAAACAAAACTCACTAAAAATGCATAGTGAAAATAAAGAGATTCTCCTCCAATCGAATGATAACACTCCTCTCTTTTATAAATTTAACTCAAAATATGACCTTAATTTGTAAGCTATCATCTTTCTAATTAAACAAACATTAGAATTACATGTAAATTATTACAATTCTACTTTGAACGTTCCTAAAGGAAATCTTAGTTGGGACTTTTACTTAGCTTCTTCCATGGGGTGTAGCATAATGGATTCACTCCTCTAGAAGTAACACACCCTTAATTTTACAAACCTTAAATATGTATAGTGGTCTATTATTAATAAAATTAACAAATATATAGGCATACACTCATTACAAATCTCAAGCCCCGAAATTAAATAAAATTCTTGACATCAAAGCAAAATATTATTATAATTCTAAATTATGAAAACTCAAATTCCCTTCCAATAAATAGTTAATGGTTCAGATTTCATACCCCATACATTAGTGCACAACATAACCTAATAACCAATTTACCATAACAGAGATGAGAAGCAATAAAAGTTTAAAATTAAGGAAGCAAAATAGTCATAATTTCATAACCATAAAATGTATAGTTTGATAGCCGTCAGCACTCAAGTAGTCAACAGAGATCAGATTATGAGATGGTCTGAACAATTCACCATTTTAAATAAGACTACCAGAGAGGCATATGCATAACAACAACAATACAATAACCGTCAGTACATATGAGAACAGAGAGTCGGAGACTATCAGAACTCAGAAGCATTCATCATTTTATCCTAACTTGGTAAATCATAAACTAGACTACTAGAAAATTTAAGAAACAAAACTTTGTATCTTTGTAAGTTGCATCAATCTAATAATAGCTTGAAGACTAAAAAAACATAATATGCATCCTAAATTTGGTAAAGAAAAAAAAATAGAAAACCCTAATTTTTAAAATGGGTCAGATCCTTGAACACAAACCTAACTTGTCTCACAATTGGGTTGACCCAAACTCAAAATTGTTTTGTAGGGTCCAAGTTAGAATTTAGGTAGGGTAAATTATCGACACCCCTACTCTCGCACTTATGACTCTCAATCAGTCACCTCTTATAACTCTCAATAAGTGTGCTCATTATAACTTCTCTTGAATCTGTGAATAAGTGATCCTAACTCTTTATAACTCTCAATCAATCTCCAGCTCCTTATGACTCCCATCAACTAACTCATGTTAATGTACCACATAAATCTTGAGGATATCACATGAGGTTATCATATTATATACCTAATATCAATCAGTAAATCCTTTCTATGAGCACAATATTAATATAGTACTATATGGATAAATATTCTATGACGGTCACCTATATCAATTTTTCAATAAAATTATCTTAATCATTCTATTAGTCTTATTCAATTAATCTCAATCATAACATTCTAGTGACATTCATAGAAAAAATATAAATTTCAACTAGTATTTTATACTGCACATATTTTTTAAGTATTTTTATGAGTATGTTGATATTTATAAAAAAATTTCTAGAACAATAAATATTTTAAAATAATGCCATAAACATTATCCATGAATGATTTTATGATTTTTCATTATTGAATGTGTATACAAGTTTAACACAAGCACATTTCTACTTTATCGTATCTATGAAATTTCATATATTTATGTATTATGTTAAGTATTGCTCATACATGTTGAACATGTTAATGTTTCTATATTCATATGATTGATATATTATGTTCATGTGTTGGAGTATATATGGAGGGAGAAAGGAGAAAGTATATGCGGCTACTGTACATGTTTAATATGCAATATAAGTGGAGTTATAAGAACATGTGTACATATGTAATGCATCCATTTTTTATATGCCTGAACAGATGTGAGATGATCAAGTGGAGACATAAGTGGAAGTGGAGTTATAGGAGGGGCTTTAGAAAAATATATACAATTGGAGTTATAAGGGTAAGTGGATGTCTAATGAGGCGCAAGGAAAATGCAATGCATAAGTGAAAATGGTTGTATAATGAGGCAACGATAAATGTTCACGTGTTTTGCATTGGCGAGCTAAATGTTATGTTCTATTATGTATTTTATTTATGATATCATGTTAAACTGAATATTCATATTATCTCTAGCAGCATGTTCTTACTATGATTTGTGGCGCTAGCCATACTGATGTAATTACATTAGTAATGGAAGTTAACACATATAACTGGGTTACCTTATTTAAAAACATATTTTATTTATTTGTAAATTATTCAATAAACTTTATATATATATATATATAATAATAATAATAATAACAATCTAAATATTATTTAATTTCATTTCCCAAAACTTATATACAATGATCCAGCTTAACATTGTATATAAGTATAACAACAACATTGTATATATATATCAAAAGAATTAAAATATGATTTCTAAATACCCAAAATATGCTAAATCAGAAAATGTTATCCTTGTGTCTCTCTTTTCCTATTCCATTGAACCCTTTCCATTTCCTAAAATATCAAAGAGTAACTTGCTTTCTCTTTACTCCAGCTATTATTAGGATAAATATATAAGTATATTTTTTAAAATTATATTTGATTTTTTTCCTCAAATCCACTACTTAAGTGATTTTAGAAAATTCATAATTGATATAGCAAATTAATAAAGTATATAACAATAACAACAACATCAAGCCTTTATCCCACTACATGGGGTCGACTACATGAATCATTTGTCCTCCATTGTGTCATATTAAGAGTCAAACTCTCATTTAAATTTAATAAAAAATATCATTTCTAATACTTTCTAATCAAGTCTTTTTTTTTGTTTATCTCTAACTTTATTAACATAGGATAAATTTGATTCATCTACTCTCCTAAATAGGTCATCAAATGTTGATATTTTATTTAGCCAAATCGCCTAAGGCGACTCTGTCTAATCTTAGCTGTTAATGGAGCTACTCCAACCATTTCACATATATACTCATTTCACACTATCTCTAAGTGTGAAGCCACTCATCCACCTAAGAATCCTCATCTCTGTAAAACATAATTTAATGTTATGGTTCTCCTTTAATAGCCAACATTCTGCATTATAAAGCATTATAAGTCTCACCACCAAATTATAAACTTTTCTCTTAAGTTTGAGCAATATTTTTTTTATCGCACGATAAGCTTGATGCATTCCTCCACCTCAACCATCAAACACAAATTTTACTAATAATATCACCATCTATTTCACCATCACTTCGAACAATAGGCCCGAGATATCTAAAGTGTGAACTCTTTTCTAATGACTTGGTCGCCTAAAGTAACAAACCCCCGCCCCATTAGATTTATATTTACTAAAATTACACTCCATGTATTATATTTTAGATCTACTAAAAAAATCTTTAGACTATAAGGTTGACCTCCATAATTCATGTTTTTGTTCAACTCGATCTCTCTAGTCATATCAACAAGAAGAATATCATCAGCAAAGCATACGCTATGGTATGCTCTCATAAATGTCTAAAAAGAACATCCATGGGTAAAGCAAAAACATATGAGCTTAAAGTTGATCCATGATATAATCCAAGTGAAGTAAAAAAATACTTGGTCAAACCACCTTATGTTTGAACACAAGTAACCACTCTTTTCTACATATCCTTAAAGGCTTGAATATAAGAATTATTAACTCCTTTTTTTTTAGAACTCTTGAGAGCACTTCTCTTAAAACTTTATCATATGTTTTTTTTTCTAAACCAATAAATATCATATGTAGATCCTCCTTACTCTCTATATTCTTCTCGATCAAACCTTGCAATAAATATATGACTTCCATAATATATCTACCCTGCATGAATCCAAACTACTTTTGAGAAACATTAGTATCACGTTGTAAACTATGCTCCATCTCTCTCTCTCTCTCTCTCTCTCTCTCTCTCTCTCTCTCTCTCTCTCTCTCTCTCTCTCTCTCTCTCTTAGTTTTAATGTAAAACACATTAACTGCATCTTTAAGCATATCCACATCCCACTTACAATTCCTAATAAAATTTTTAATAAGGGTGGAAGATATAGTCCAGGTATTGGTTTCTACTAATTAGAATTATAAAGCAACCTAATAATAATCTAGGGCGGCTAGAAGCCAGCACCCAAAAAAAGAAGGTCAAAAATGACGTTTAATCTCAGGCTCCTTACTCAAAAATGAACATGGTCCAAATCTGACAATCCACCGTTGACATGCCACAAAGAAATGTAAAGAGTAGTAGTTTGCCAAATTCGCATAAAATTGGATGAAATACCTGCAACAAAATTGAAAAACACCCCAAAAAGGAACAAAAAGACAGAGCAAAGGAGATATATGCTAATAAACCAACTCCAACAAGATACCATTCACCAAGAATATAGAATCATTACAGTCACACTTAATATATTTTTTAAAATGCCAAGGGAAATAACACAATGCAAATACCAAGTTATCAGATGCTTGTTGAAAAAATACATGTTGAAATGTTGAAATCCAGGAGCAATACCAAAATAAGTTTGGAAACAGCTCAGAATAACACCCTCCAAAGAAATCACAAAAGCAAGACAACCAAACCAGAATCGAAGGAACAACTGTAGCATTAACTAGACCTTAAATAAGGTAAACTAGTACGATCAAGCATAGCCAAACATTTTACCTTTATGGGCAAGGTAAACTCATTAAACTCATGAATATTGGATAGATTGCAACTAAATTTAGCAAGCCCATCAACAAATATATTCCCCTCACACAAAATATGTGAAATTTTAAAGTTGATAGTAGACAGACTTTGCTTAATTTTCCTAATCAAATAGAAGTTATCAACATTATGCAAAAATGAACTATTCACGTAGTTGATAAAAATCATAGCATCAACTTCAATCCATATATTATGGAAACCTAAGTTAATACCATAGTTAAGACCATAGTTAAGACCCAAAAAGTTTAACCATAATCGTGGAATGAGTAGGGACATGCCCACCATAAGCCATCACAACCTTACCAAGATGATCTCTAATAATACCCCCACACTTAGCCACAGACCCATCAAAAGAACCATTTATATTAAGCTTAATCAACCCTTGTAAAGGTTTCCTCCAAATAATAATCCTCTCCTTCCTAATAGCGGAGGTAATTTTTAGCTGAATACCAAAATGCTCAGCAACAAAACTGAAGTCCTTAAAATAATTATGTATAAACAAGTCGATAGCATAGAGAAACATAATTTTATCTTTAATATTAACAATAATAAGGTTAGCATTCATAATAATCCCCTCATGTTTAGCTTCATTCCTACTCTTCCAAAAATACCAAATAATATTTATAGGAAGAACATTTATAATATGACCTTTAGTAGAAACCAACCAACCTTTCATAACATCCCAAATGTTGATATAAGAATAACAAAAACTCTTATAAATGAGATTTTCAAAATAAAGCCAAACTTTAATAGCAATGGGTCCATTAAGTAAAACATGATTAAGAGTCTCAAAATGATAGCAACATTGGCATTTATAAATAATGTAAACACTTCTTCCAAGAAGACCAAAGAATAGTAGATTTTGAAGAACTCGCCATGTTAAAATAGACCAAGAAATAGGGATAGTTCTATGCCAAATAGCAGAATAAAGAGAAACAGTGAGCTTTTCATCTCTGATTATATTCCAAGTCTCTTTAAAATTGAATTTACCATCATTAGCCTTGTTGACATTAATATAATCCTCTTTATCAAGTTGCAAGGGAATATCCAAAATATGGTTGACAAGAGTACCATGAACTGCATCTTTAAGCATATCCACATCCCACTTACAATTCCTAATAAAATTTTTAATAAGGGTGGAAGATATAGTCCAGGTATTGAGTAAGTTATCAATGGAATAATTACCCATCCATTTGTCATGCCAAAAAAACTCTTCACCCGCACCAATACTCTATTGAATATAATTTTCTACATCCCATTTAATGATACAAAGTCTTTTCCAGATCACAGAACCCCCCTTTTTGGAAATACATGTTAAAGGATGATTTTTTTCATAATATTTAGTGATAAGGAAATTAGCCCGTATGCTCTTTTGAGATCTAAAAGAAAACCATAGTTTCTAGGAAAAAGTTTTAGCCATGTTGATCAAAATTTTATACCCTAAATCACCTTCATTGATAACACCACAACACTTCTTCCAAGAAGACCAAAGAATAGTAGATTTTACATTCTTAGCCCCACAGAAAAATTATTAATCAATTTCTCCATTCTATTGCACACATTCATAGTGGGATTTTAAGTATGAAATAAGTAATAAGAAAAGCAGAAAGCACACTTTTAATTAACACAAGTCTACCACCATAAGAAAGAAAATTGAAAGCCCATATAGTGAGCTTCTTATGCATAGACAATATTATCTCCTCAAATAAATAGGAACTTTTTTACCTTTGTAAATAGGGGTACCAAGTTAAGTAATAGGTAACGTCTTATGTGAAATATCAAACTTATCATGAATCCTATTATTTCTACTCATAGAGATGGATTTTCCAGAAATAAAATCATTTTAGTATTGTTTATCTGCAGACCATTGACATTATGAAATTGAATTAGAAAATAAAAAAAAAGGATATTAAGCATTCTTATGGAACTGTTGGTAAATATAATAACATCATCATCAAAACTCAAGTAGGCGATAAGGAAACCTCCTAAAGAATAAAATTGAAGCCTAGGATGCATAACATAAAGTTTCTCCAACCCTCTTGAAAGATATTCCATAGCAATAATAAAGAGGCCACGAGAAAGGGGGTCCCCTATCTAATATCATGCATACCATTAATTATAATCGTGAAATAACAGTTATTAATACTATTCTTCACCAAATTCATGAAAGTCTCATTAAAGCCAAACTAAGCAAGAACATTATAAAGAAAAATCCAGATTAAATTATCATAAGCTTTGGTGATGTCAATTTTAATAGCCATGTTCTTAGTAGAGTCTGACTTGTTAATATCATGAATCAATTCTTGAGAAAAAAAGGATATTATCAAAAATAGAACGGCCTTTAACAAAACCAGTTTGTCCAAGCAAAATAATTTTAGGGAGAAAAAGAGCCAATCTGCTCATAATGATTTTAGAAATCAGCTTATTAAAAAAAGAGGAGAGGCTAATAGGTCTGTAGTCATCCTAATAATTAGTAGCTCCTCGTTTGGGCACTAATACAATAGAAGTAGTAGAAAATATCAAAAAAAAAAAAAAAATCCACAACAACAGCAATCAAAACCTTTTCAAGAAAATGCCAAGACTTTTGAAAGAATTTGGTGGTAAAACCCACAGGCCCAGCCACAAATTCAACATTCATATTCTTAATATTATCTCAAATTTTTTCCTCCGAAGAGACTTTCATCAAGTTTAAGTTATCATTATCCTCAATCAACTAAGGAATGAAAGAGTAATCAAAACCCAAATTTTGAGTAAAATCCTTGTAAAAAATGTTATGGAAAAAATCATTACCAAAGTCGTAAATCATATTTGGATCATCTAAAGCTGTGCCATTAGGTTGAGAAATTTTATGAATGTAATTGGAAACTTTTTTATAATTTGCAATATTATGAAAAAATTTAGTATTCTTGTCCCCCTCAATCAAAAATTTAGAAGCAACCTGTTGTCTCCAATAAGCTTCTTCCTGAGCTTGAAGATTAAAAAGATGTTTTTATATTCATTAAGATTACATAAGTTTTTTGTAGAATCATTTCAACATGTGGATATTATCTAAGGCATTAACCTTACCATTAGCTTCAAGAATGTTAGCAAAAATATTTTTGAAAACCACCCTATTCCATCATTTCAATTTTTGTTTGAGTCTTTTAAGTTTAAGTAACAATCGAACCATGCCAGAAATGTTGTCATTAGGATAAATAGGATCATTCCAATTTTCATGAACAACTTGGAAAAAAGCCTCATCAAGCAACCATATATTCTTAAACCTAAATTTGGACTTAGCTTAATTATTCACTAAATTAATGTTCAACAATAAAGGAGAGTGATCAGATAAAGTCCTACTAAGATGTTCAGTATGAGTTGAACGATACTTGGCAAGCCATTCACCATTAAAAAGAAATCTATCAAGCCTTTGCCACATGGAAGCTTTATTCCAGGTAAAAACACTTCCGAAAAAACCAATATTACATAAATTACAATCTAAAATCATACTAATGAAATCATCAGCCAAAGCATTGGGCATGTTACCCCCAATCCTTTCAACAACATTTGAAATCACATTAAAATCCCCACCAACCCACCAGGGATTTCTAATAATAAAAGTAAAATCACCGAGTTATTTTCAAAGGGAAGGCCTCCCTTATCCAGTACAAGAAGCATAAACAAAAGAGCCATAGCATAAAAATTGCTGACATTCAATTTTGGTGTGAATAGTTTGCGGGAATTCATAGATGATATCTAAATTGACAGAAAGATTTAAAAAAAAGCCAGATTTTATTCGTGCAATTCGCAAAAGCCTTATTAAAACCAAAAAAAAAATTAGTGGAATCAAGCTTGGAGCCAGAAATAAGAGGCTCAAGTAAAACCAAAAAATAGATAATATTGAATCCTACAAAGGTTCTTAACTCTATCCCTAGAGACAGAGCAGCCAACCTGTCACGACCCAACCCGACCGGGACGGATCCCGCTCGCATCGGGCCGCGACGGAACTTAAACTTGAAATCCAGGATCTGGCTTTGGAATTTGCTTCAGAACTTTCTTCCAAATATTACACATACAGAACACAGAGCTACTATAAACATCCAAACACAGAACAGTTCATCTATCTTTTCTTTCATCAAAATAATCATATACAGATACAGTACATGACTTACAGACAGAAAGAACAGAACAGATAATTCATGACTGTACAAAAATCAAAAGTACAAAATACCTAATCACTGATCAGACTCTGAACTTCTAATCCAAGACTTCCTTCCATTTCCTAGAACCTAAAAACCACGCAAAAAATAAGGATGAGCTAACAGCTCAGCAAGACATCAATCACCGATCAGAATCTTAAAAAATCCACATAAAAAAATACAACAAAAAGTATCCGTACAGAAATCAAACAGTCGTACAGAAATCGTACAACAGACAGAACAGATAACAGCTCAATCAGAAATCAAACATCGGATATGAAAAATTGAAATCACATCAAATCGGATATCATAAAGCTTTCATGTCACAGAGCAGACAGAATCATACGGAATAATCAGATATCAAATACTTCACAGAACAGATTCAGATATCAGATTTCAAATGTCCCTGAAACAGATAGAATCTCGATGGATTCTGGCCCCTTATACCTCCCTTCCCTGACACAGACAGAATATCAACGGATTTTGGCCCCTTATATCTCCCGTTGTGCTTATAGCACCAGAACAAAACAGATATCAGATGTTCCGGAACATTTTAGAATTTCAGAGCTCATTTCAGATTTCAGAATTCCCTGACCCAGACAACGGAATCACATATGATTTCGGCCCCTTATAACTCCCTTCTGATAGCACAAACACGCCAAACATTCAAATCATCTTATTTCAGAAAATTCAAAAATCGTACGAAAATTCAGCGGCATAACGGCAGTGTACGGAATTTACACAAAATTCACAGATTCAGAAAATTACCAAACAACCACAGAACATTCACAACAACATTATAAGACTTTTACTATACTGACAAAATATTTTTCAACATCCTGATAAATTGCAGTTCAATTAAAACACTTCAGAAACTAAAATATCCGATAAAAATCTTTCAGAAAATACTCAAAACGTGCACAATTATCATCTCAGAAACATACCAAAAGTTACGCGGTAAAACCTTTGTCAGACGAAAATAATACCAAAAATTCGCTAACAGAAACAAAATTCGGAACAGAAAACGCATCAAAAATCTCATTTCTGAAAATTGAGAAAGGCAGAAAGTGCCTTACCTCGAGTCAGTCAACTTCTTTAACTACGGCGACGGACGAAAACGGACCAGAGTCGCCCAAAAATCCTCTTTTTCCTTCGATTTTTCTCTCTCCTGTACTTTCTCTCTCTTCAAAACGACACTATTCAGATATTTATTAAACAGGATCGTCCCGGACGATGTCCCCGATCGTCCCGGGACGATCTCCTCTGGACCAGGACGTCGTCCCGGGACGAAACCCTCGGGTTTGGTTCGTCCCGACTGTTCGTCCCGACACTTCTAGGTTCGTACAGACGAACAGATAGATTCTTCACAATTCTGTACAGATCATCCTGGACGATGTCCCTGATCGTCCCGGACGATCCTGGGAGAAACAGCCTTTACACAACCTCCCTTATGTTCCAAATAAGGGACTTAATCATTAACATTGTTCAAGGAATTTGAAGATATGGCAACACGTGGTGTGGAGGCCAGGATATCTTTAATATTCTTACTCTTTTCTTTGTTATTAGCCTTCATAGTCCCCTCATGTAATAGCTCTTTACCCTCATTCAATTGAGCTGATGACTTTGATAAGCCACAGTGTGTCTTAAAAAAATTAATAAAGTTAAGGTTATAAGATAAAGGAGCAACCTCCCCCTCTTATGTTTGATCATCATCACTATTGTTACTCTCATTGCCACCCTAAATAATTTGGTTATTTTGAGTCTCAACTTGTTTGTTTAAATCACTAACATTTAGGACTACAGTTGTTCGATCATTAGGAGGGTTTGTAGGGGTATTTCCACCTTGTAAGGGGCTAGCGGATTCCATACTATCCTTATTATGATCCACATCAGCATTTTTCTTGTTTAAATCACTAACATCTAGTACAGCAGGTATACTCTCAATACGAGGGTCGGTAGGGGTGTTTCCACCCTTTAAGGGATCAAGGGATTCAATAATATCCTTATTATGACCGTGTTCAACATCCTTATACGGAGTCTCTATATTTTCAATCCCTTGTTCTAGACCCATGTTCAAATCCTTATTAGATTGAGGGCCATTTTTCTTGTCATCACCTACAGCAAGGTTAATAATATTAGAGGGGTTCATTTATTCCTGCCTATTTTCACCTAGTTCCTCCACCCCAAGACTTTTCATGTTCATATTATTAGTCTTATTAGAAGAGTTTCAAATTAGGGTGGACCACAAAACATTCATTAATTGAGTGACCATGGATCTTACAATGGTTACAAAAATCCAGCACATTCTCAAACTTAACCTTTTGTCAAGAATCCTAGCAGCCAAAGGCCTAGACCTAGAAGCGATTGCTTGATTTGTTTGCAATGGTGAACCGAAAATAGAGCAAGAGCATAAAAAACAAGCGGATTGAAAAAATGAAGACACAAATTCAAAAAAGATAGCCAAATCGGAACCACCAAAGATTCCTCCTCCATATCAAAATACGGCATACATTTCAACAAACCTCATATGATAGTTATTATTATAGTATGATCTTCTTGAAAAAATATGATTGTAATCTAGATCATTAGATTGTTGCATAAAAACATTTCTTGGATCAAGCAAACCAAGAGAGAAATTATCCAACATTTTTAAGTTACAAAAAACCCACGGATGATATCTAGGTTAGGACGACAAACTGCGAACTTACCAACAAGAGTGAATTTAAAAGGAGAAGCTAGCTTCATAACATCCTCATCATAAAATCATAGGAAAACCTTTTACATAAGATTTTTTTATACGAAAAATCCATATCATTTGCATCAGAGTTACATGACACTACATCTCTAAAATATATAGTAGAAGATAATTTCTCACCATCAGTTGAAGCAAAAAACCTAATTTGGAGAATTTCTTAGCACCTATAGGGGAGCCCTAGGGATTTTCCACCGCCTTCAAGTTTTCCATGGGATAAGCCAAAGAAAACCTAAGGCCAGAATGCCCTAGGGCACTAAATCTAAAGATCCAAGCAATATAGACAAGAAAAATGACCTAAGAAATCAAGGGTTTACACCAGGAAAAAAAATGGGAAAGGAAAAGTCACAAGAGCACTTGGAAGCAAGAGGTGGACGCTCCAAAAAACTTATTGAAATATCTTATCCACATATGTTGAATATCTTCTTCTAATAAAAATACTTTTTGATCCTAAACTAGATCTTTACGTCTCCTATTTCTTTACTTGGCTAATTAATACATACATTTTTGCCAACAGGCCTCTCTATATCTTTCCCAATTTTTTTAGCTTTACATATAAACTAATTTTTATAACAAAGCTTCTTACTTTTTATTTATATATTTATTTTTTTATTCCATCACCAACTATTTTTATCATTAGATGCTTTGACTTTTGATACTCAAAATACATATTTTGTAACATACTTAACATCACTAACTACTTTTTTAATATAACATTAATTTCTTCATGCACAATCAAAATCTTGAGATATTGAATTTTACTCACAAAAATATTTTTATTAGTAATTTTTAAAGGCCTCTTCTAATCCTAAGATAATATTTTAGTTTATTTTTTATATTTTGCTCATTCATCTTAAAGTTCAAAACTAATAAATGATGTTGGGTTCATAAACTTTCACTTGAAATGACTTTACAATATTTCCAATCTAAACGATTTGTTTTTCTTATTAAAATTTAATCAATATGTGTTTTATTATATATATTTTTATAAGTGATAAGATATTTGCCTCTTTTCTTAAATAAGATATTAGTAATTATAAAATCATAAGCTGAGGCAAATTTAATATTGTCCTACCACCTTTTATTAATCACTCTAAACTCATAGACATCATTAATACTTTTAAAATATTTTACCACTCTACATAAATCTCTTTCAATAAAAACTTTTTCTTCAAGAAATATCCATTGTATTAATTATTCTAAGTCATTCAAAAATTTTAATTTTGAACACATATTCAAACATATTTGAGGAGCATAAATACTTATAATATTAATTATCTTAATATCAACAATATTCTTTAAAGTTATAATTATATCATCAGTTTTATTAATTTCTATAATATTATCTTTCAAGCTCTTATTTATATTTGCACATATATCATTTCTAATATGACTCATACTTGAGTACCATAATGTAAATCCTAACCTAATAATATCCTTAATTTTTTTTTCAAACCCATTTAATTTCCTGAATAAATATAATATTTATTTTCCTATAAATCACAATATTTAATAATTCTATTAATATGATTGTAAGAGAACCTTTATTCCAGAATTTTAACCTAATCCTAATTTCATAAACTAACTTCTTAGCCCGCTTCTATTCATAATGTGAAGACCCTTGTGCAACGAGCCTTGCATCCCTTTTATTGTATTCAAGTCATAGAGTGTCACTTCTAGAGAACACCCTAGCATAAATTAATAAAGTATAGTAAAATTAAAATATAAGTTAAAAAACATAATTATATTCATAAATTGATTTTATACTGAATAATTATATAGGCTCCATTATATCAAAAGATCGAAATGAAGCACAAAATAAAATAAAATTGATTTTGTTAAATTTAAAAAAGTGTGAAAATTTTGAGAGAATTTTATTGAAGAAATTTTAAATATACTTTTTGCAAAATTTGAGTATTATATCTAATAACTCAAGGGTCAATAGTCAATTCATCATCAGTCCCACCGGGCTTGAAAGAATATCAAGGAAATCTGATAGAGCGGAATGAGTTGATAAATGTTGAATTAATCTCAAAAAAGTTTAAACATGATTGAATTAATATTTTTGCACAAATAGTATAAACATGAGAGCATACAAATGTAATAACATCTATTACTTTATCCATCAAAATATAATTTAAACTTAAAACTACAACTCATTTATGAAATAATATATATATATATATATATAAAGCTGATATGCGGGGCAAAACTAGTTTCAAAAGCTCTTTCATACAAAAATGCATCAAAAGTGCAAACATCTTTACAAAATAGCAAGTCATTTATAAATATCTTGTACTCTCGATCCAATTTTATACCCCTTTGATGCAGGACTACGTATGAATGCAATCAATTTATTAGGAAGTTGCACAATCCTTGATTAGAATAAAAGTGAAATATCTATTAGCAGCTTAAACAACGAAATAAAACGAACAAGGGGCCACACCCGCTTAGGCTAAATCACATAACAAGAGCTTTGAAACCTTCAAGATAAATTAAAAAATAACATGATGCCATAGTAGTAGCTTCAGATAAAATACCTAATCTAACAATAAGAATTAATAAGCATAGAGACACACTCAAAACCCTACGTTTATTAAGCTTAGCAGAAGCAGGGAGAATCGTCCTTCGTAACTACAATCAAGCACAAGATAAGATTAGACTTAAGAAATATGTTAAAAGAGGGAAAAGAGAACCTCTGTCACGGGGCGGTGGAGATCCTCCACTCGATGCCTTCAAACTGTTCTTCGATTGCCTCCTCCAAAGTGTCCAGAATACACTACCATGTAATCTTCAACGGTGTGATCAACCCTTGTATTAACGTCAAAGAAGGTTGACTGTAGAATGTCGACGAAACCGCCCTCCTTGTAGGTTAGGCCGTACTCAGTTTCCGGATCCGCCATTCATAGATGCTAGGTGACAAATCTCCTCTCGCCTTGCTAGGGCTCTTAAGTATGATTGAAGAGAAAAAAAGTTTCTCTTGCTAAATGAAAGAAGGAAGAGCCGAGACAGAAATATGAAAGAAGTTTCAGATTTTTGGTATAAGGGGAGGAGAGGAATTTGAGAGAGAAGATCTCAATTCCCAAAATCCGGGGAGATTTAGAGAGAGAGAGAGAGAGAGAGAGAGAGAGAGAGAGAGAGAGGTGCGGCGGTATGATGAGGGATAGGGTGGGAATTGATTTCCTAAATCAATTATTTGATTTAGGAAATAATTCTGGAATTAAGGGATTTGGAAAATTCGGCCAAGAGGAGGGTGGGAGAAATTGGACTTGTTTCCAAATGGGGGTAGAGGGATTAGGAAATAAATCCTAATCAGCTCCTATAGGGGCCGGCGGCAATATAGATTAGGGGGAGCAATTATTGGAGGGGATTAAGGCTTTTAGAATTGGGTCTTGAGATTAGGAAAGATTTATTTAAAATCCCCTTGAATTTAAAATTCATAATAGACCTCAAATAAATACTTTCCTAAAATAGAAGAGTTAATTTAGGAAAGATTTTGAAATCAAATTCAAATTTTGAATTCCAAAATTAGCCCAATTAATCTACTACCCAATTAGGAAACACAATTGGAGAAGAGGAGTGGGTAGAGGGTCTAGGCCGGCGGCTAGGGAATTGGGGCTGGTGGCATTGGGGTTCAGGTATGGGATTTGGCCGTGGGGTTGAGAGGGGATGAGATGGGCTTGGGTGAAGTGGGAAACCGGCGACCAGGTGAGGGTGGAGGGGAAAGGAAGGGAGAAGGAGATACAAGAATGAAACTACGAACCCGACTTATCTATGTTGGTGGGTATTGCGCAATTCTCTCTCTCCTAAGGATCTCTCTCCATTAGAATTCTCAAGCTCTCACAAGAACTCATGCAAGAACAAATTTTGTAAACAATCATTCATTACTTGAAAAATAGAACATGGGGCTATAAATAGCCTAGTACATGAGACTTAAGAAATAAAAGATGAAAATGCCCTTTGAGCTTATATACGACATCTCTCATTAAAAAGGTACAACTGAAAAACTCATAAAACAAATACACAACACTGAAAATAAGAACATACATGAATAAGAAAATAACATAAATAAATCAAAAATACAAAGAGTCGATCGTAGCCATAGATCGGCGGCCACGCCTTTGATAGACCTTCCACGAACTGATGTCCCCATCACCCTTTGTGTTGTCTTTTGCATGGCCTTCACCTACATGTGAACATGTTTGCAATGCAACGGCATGCAGGCTGTGTAAGCACAACTCTTGGTTCACATTGTACTTCTCAAAATTCTGCATATGCATCACTATGTTAACAATGATGACTCGGCCTGGACCTGAGTTCACGTTTGTGCATATACAACAATAGGCATATAGGTATACAAGAATGGAAGGAGAATATAAATATGGGAAAAGCTAAATTAGCTGAAAATAAAGACCACAATTCATCCGCATGCAATGAGTCATGTTTTGGCGATTTTTAATGTTATTTTAACATTGCTAATAAAATATTTACCATTTAATCCCACAACTTGAAAGGTCATAAAAGTTCCCAATCTTCCTTTGACATATCAAGATTTTCAAGCTCTCCATCTTCTCTTAAAATCTGCAGCAATGTAAAAACATTTGTGTCTATGCATCTTCACAATAAATAAATTTAAAACTTTATATAATCAAACAGTAGATTTCCTTACAGTGTGCCTTCTGGTGTGACAGTTGAATTCTACTATGACTCCTCCAAAGTACCTGCAACACTCGCAAAATCTTCACTTAGGATTCACGATCTTGGCAGTTACAATATTGATGTAAACACACTAGTTCGAAAAGCCAGAACAAGAGAACAATGGACAGAACTTAACCAGTCTTGATTCAAATAGCAGCATTCATCTATAACATCCAAAATCCGACGAGAAAACTAAAAGAGAATTCAAAGAAACAAAGAAAATAAAAACAAGCTATCCTCAGACAACCGTCAGAGCGGGTTCCTCACATGCATCGAAATGTAGGTTAAGTAAAATAAGTGTTTTAGGGTTAGCAAACCGGTGGTCCACCACTGCACGATCAATCCAAACTCCTCCAGCAAATGCTCCCAAATCAACCAACAAACACCACCAAAGCTCAAGAAGAAGGATACAGATGGAGTGGAACTTGCGGAGAGACGAAAGAGGTTAGAAGCCGAGACGAAGGGTGGAAAAGAGCTCGCAAGATTTCCAAAGAGATAAAAGAAGAAGAGATGGAATAAGCTCGCAAGCTTTTCCAATAACCCGCAGGTCAATAGCAAAATGCTCTCAATATTCAACTACCCTCCTTCACAAATCATCTCATATTTATAGGTAAGAAAGGGGAATGCAAATAGCCACTTCAATGAATTTCCACAAGGACCCAAGCATCATAAGTCATGGAATTCCCCCACCTTTTCACGGAAAAAACAGCCCAGCCAGGGAACCGAAGAAGCAGCCACGGGAATCAAAGAGACCCGCACAGAACCGAGGCGCCAAAAGACACGGAAAGGCCCCCAACTCGGAAAACCATCAGCTAGCTGGAAAACCAAGGGGGCCATGGCACGGAAATCATCCAACACAGAAGCCCAAAAAACAACCACGGAATCCCAAGGGACAAGGGTTTATTTTAAAGAAGAAAAGGGAAGGAGAAGGGACAAGACCACTCCAATAATGAATCCAACTTATGAGCTTACCTTTAGAACATTAATGAGCTATTAAACTTCAGCTCATCATTAATGAGCTAGCAACTAAGAAAATGAGCTCATCTCCAAAGAACCAACCTCCTTCACACATCACCATAGGCTCCAAAACCGTGGACCATAAGCCCACCCGTGAACCAGCAGCAGTCAAGGACCAATCGAGCCATTAAACCAAAGGTCTACCAAGCCCCAAGCACTACCTGCCATGATCATTGGATGCTTTCCCATCATTGGATAGCTAAAAAAGGAAAAGAACATAAAAACAAACTAATGTTCAATATAAAATAAAAATACAGAATATTCGATAGCATCAAATATCAAGCAGACAAAAGGTTAGCTAGATTGTGCTGAATTCAAATGGATAGATCGATCCTTATGTTGGGATGAGAAACCTTTACTAATTAAACCCATGGATAACTAAATCATTATAAAGCTTGGTTTGATATTTCAACTTACAGAAAAATCATATAGATATCAAATCGGTGACTAGAGCTTTCTGAGTCAACATCGCTGATTCACCCTTGGGTTTATGAGCTGAGACTGATCTCTCCAATTTGGGCCTTAAGTTTGTTGGGTTGAAATCCGGCACTTGGAATTTTTAAACTACTTCAATGCATTTTAAAACCCTTCCCTCGGGCTTGCTCAGTGGAGTGGGCACCTTTTGACTCAATCTCTTGAGCTCTGTTGATCTAGGACATTCTGTGATCTAGCCGTTGGGAAATGCAAGGTTTATTGCATCAACTTTTATAGCATGCATGACTTTTCTTAAAGTATTGAGTATTAATGGGTGGCATGAGGCACACTCCACCAAGCCAATGACATAATATACTCCTTAATATCTTTTTTTTTAAATAAAAATGAGACCTTCCTAGTTCAACACAAAATCTTCACTACATCATGATGGAATGAATGATCTATAGAGTACCAATACTTGCCCCCTTGGGCGGGGGCAAAACATATGTTATAAAACCTAGTCACCATTGCACAATAGCTTTCTAAGTTCTGTTTACATCACACTTTAACTTAAGACTTTGAGCTCATCAAGCCATACAAGGGCGTTCGGCCCTATGAGGCCGTGTTATATGGCAATGATAAAGTAGGTTTAGCTGGATCATTAGAGGGTTGCATCTTCGAACACGAGCAAATAAATGGTCATCTTAGTCAAAGTATTGTAGGTTGCACTGAACATTTATAAAGCATCTATTAGCTTGTGTCATTCTCCTTTATATTTCCTTAAGCAACATGATAGGTAAGTACTGTCATTCAATGCGCATCTTTAGTGAACTAAAAGACGAGGCTCTTTTGAAGGTGGATATGATTTGACATGGCACTTCAAAATGAAAAACACTATGGCCTAAAAAATGCATATACAACTATTGGAGAAATTTTGTCATCCTCAACAATTGAGATATTTTGTGATCGAGCACGGCATATAAAATAATATATTATCCCGAATGACAAAAATATTATTTCGCTATGAACTCAATAATTAAACTTACATTTTAATTTTAACAGAGATTTTCCCCTACTTAATATTTGGTTGAAGAAGGTTTATTTTATTCTAGGGAACAAATGCCCCAAAGGGGCAAGTCCCTATGATTAATTACATCTCAAGCATTTGTTACTTGAGAACACTTTTGACTAAACTTGTGGTCATTTTTGAATCATTAAAATATCGGCTAACATTATTATTTTTTAAATTTGTGAAATTCTTGCTCAAAAATTTGATATTTGGGAATTTCAAGGATGATGAAATCAACTTTAAATTAGTTTCTATGAATGGAAGTCAAAGGAAAGAAAACCTAGTACTTGATTATGAGGAAACTCTGACATACTCAATATTATGGACTTTACATTTTAAAATTAGATTTTTGTTTAAATTAACCAATTTGATTTAGAATGTTGTGGCTTATATTCCAACAACACATGTCGAAAAAAAGCCCTGAATGTGAGAGCTTATGAAGTGACTGAAAGTCAACAACAGCCTTGGATCCTAAATCTAACGGAGTGCAAAGGACTTCCAAACCTACACCTCACAGAAGGCATAAGTCAACCCGACTTCTGGATTTACAACTCTATCTGGAAAAGACTACCAGCTAAATTCACCTAAACTCTTTTAAAACCATGTAGTCTGATTTCAATGCGTATGAAGAGTTAAGAAAGTTATTTTCATTAAGAAGATAGGACTTACAACTTGGTTTTTAGGCTAAGATGCTGCTTATGTCGGTATGCATATGCTGACTCACTGAAATATAGATTTTTTGTCATTTGGTCCTTAAGTAAAAGGCTTTCAACAGGTGACACTGGCATGCATGATCATTTTAATTCTTTTTTATTTAAAAGTGTGGCTTATTTGAGTATGCCATTCAATTTTTTGTAGAAAAATGCATATTGTCCTGTGATTGATTTTTTTATTTAAACATTTTAAATGGTAGAAAGCTTAATTATGTCCTAAGAGCCTATCATGTAACACATGTCCAAGCCACCGCCAAGCAAAAGCAAATGAACAAACCCAAGAAAAAACAAGCATTTCTAATGTAAACTTAGTAAATAATCAAATATGTGTGTATATATATAAAATCAACTAGAAACAGGAATGTAAATAATGTCCAAATTCTTACAACCATTATTTATAACTAAGTTGTCTGTCATTATACAACTCAATCAAATTATTTTTTTATAGGCTCAGCTAATGGGTCTTCAAGCTTTAACTTCTAGATGAGTCTTGGGCTTCACCTATGATAGGCTCATCCTTTTGATCCACCTCTCCTATAACTATATCCCATAGTCTTAACATACATCTTAAGTCTAACAAATATATTTTTAAATATAAAAGACTCAAGTATGCAAAACAGGAAAAATATTAGAAGCAATTTATATGACAGCAGTAAACATCACAAAATTGTCTGAAACTTAAAGTGTCAAACCATGTTTCTACCCTATTGGTCGTGTCTTCTTAGGGGGTTTAAGCAGCGCCTGCAAGCAAACAATGTTAAATAATCATGACTTATTTTTCACCCCCTCTTGGATAGGACTACCTGTAGAAAAAGCAAGTATATCTCTTATATCCACTTCAGGGCAAGTGCCCACAACACAGACAATCCAATATGCATCACACCATAACATCAACCACATGCGCAAAAAAAAGAAAAATCATAATCCTAGCATACTTAAGGATTGTTCACCTATGTGTGTGTCGGCTGTCCATATTGAGGTGTTTTATTTTGTTGAGGAATATAAGATATTTAATCTTAATCCATGGGTGATTTCACTTTAAGTTGTTTGTGACTTAAAGCTTTTATTTGATTTTTATTTGTTTCATATTTAAAAGGGTTATGAAGAACCCATAAAACTGCTACTATTTGCTTTGAGGAAAGTCTGCTACTTATAAAATCTTAAGATTCAATGATGTAATTATAAGCATTCCACCTTTTGGATAGGATGGATGATTAATCATTGTATCAAAGAAACCTAAGTAATTTTTACTAATTTTTATGTTCTCTTAATATTTGGATAAGAGAAACATCCACCTAATAAAGTAAGGTAGGCATGCCTAAGGATTTGACTTAGGATTTTGTGAAACTCGCCTAATAGAGTAAGATGAATTTCAGCAAATGGAAGCTCTTAAAAGACACCTAAATGTTATGTTTTACATGTCATAAGGATATAGAATTATTTATTTTGTTAAGTCAAGGGGTTAGAGTTTTTGGGTCTAAGGTTGAAAATTTTCTAAGGCTTATTGAGCCTATGAAGTGAGAGAAAATTTGTAACTTTGAGGCTAAAAATCAAGAGTTCTTTGGACTTTTAGATATCCAAAGAAAGGAACTCATTCATCTAACTTAGATTAGGAGAATGAAAGAGATAAGATCTATATTCCTATGCTTGATGCGGAATTATTTATTGATTTTGACTCAACAAATGCAATGGTTAGATATGAATCTCCTGCAACTTTGATGTTGAGGAGAAAAGGAGAGAGGACCTATAACTTTTGGGCTAAGCTAAGAGAATTTTCTAGGACTTTTGAATCCATAGAAAAGAAAAGTGACTTATAGTTTTGGTCTACAAGTCAAGAAGCATTCATTGAATGGTGTATTCAATGATGCATGATCATCTACCTAATTTGGTTTCGGCAAATGTGAGCGACAATATGCAACTTAGAGGTTACAAACTAGAGGATGAATCATTGAATTTTGCCTTCAATGAAGCATGATTATGTATCAAATTTGAGTTAGGTAAATATGCGAGAGTGGCATTTAGACTTGAGCTACAAGTCACAATGAATTTTCTTTGAATTACTAGGTGTTCAAAGAGAGGAGTTCACTCTTCCAATTTGAGTTGGAAGGACGAAATGGAGATAAGATTTTGATTCTTATGATTCACTAAAGCTCTCCTAAACTCTCTAAAATTCATTTGGAAACTTTTATCCGAGTTTAGGAAAACATCAAGCAAGGAGGTTAGAGGATTTACTATGGCTTTTAGGCTAAGGAAAGTTGAGAAATTCATACAAATTTGGCTAGTAGAAAATGGAGAGGAAAGTGCAAATTAGGGATTGAAAATTTGGAAAGGTTTCTTTGAACTTTTGGTGTTCAAAGAGAAAAAACCATTCACTTAATTTAGGCTAAGTAAATAGAGGGGGCTAGGATTTGGATCCTATGTCTAAGGGGTCATTTGTTAATTTTGTACTTAACAAATGAGATGGAAGAACTTAAGGTTTGGTTCTAAGTTCAAGTGCTACATGCAATGATATTTTTAAATTTTTGGAGGATTTCAAATCATCATGCATATGGAGAGGATGATTGTTTATTGATTTTGTATTTTAACAAACAAATCAAGTGAATCTAGGATTTTGATCCTATGAGTATTGGGTTCATGCAATGATATATATGAAGTCTTGAGAAACTTCAAGTCATCATACATGATAGAGAAGAAAAGTTTACGGTATTTTGTGTCTCAACAAATGGAGGAGACTTAAAGCTTGGTCCTAAAGCCCAATGAACTTATGACACGATACATTTAGAATTTTAGGGAAGTCTAAACATCATGCACAAGAAAGGGAAAACTCCTAAAAAAGAGCTCCTATATTTTATTTTAGAATGTTCTCGGCTCATTTAGAGAGGGAAGATTGATTCCTATAAGTTCTAAGAGATTTTAAAATCAATTTAATATGATCTAGAAAACCTAGAAGTGTATCCATGTGTAGGTGATTCATCATTTTAGGAGATTTTAGCAATCCAAGGCATCCATTTCCCAAAGCGTTGTATACAAAACTTAATGATAGGGGCATCAGAGCATGGAAAGTTTATCAAAGGCATGGTCGCCGATCTACTGCCACGATCGCGCCGATCTATTTTTGAGTCCTCATATGTAATTGTTTTATTTTAGTTGTTTTTTTTTTTCCCTTTTTACCCCTTAAGGGTTGTCATGTGTAAGCCCTACGAACCAAGTCGTCTTTTTTATTTTTTCGTGCATTGTATGAGGCTATATATAGCCCCTTAGGTTTCCTTTGAAATTAATGAATAAATTATGAAAATTTCTGAATATTGAGTTCTTGCGAGAGCTTGAGAGGTTTGGAGAGAAATCACTTGGAGAGGGAAGCGAATCACCCACCAACCTTGGAACCGAGAACCACCAGCAGCCAGGGACCAATCGAGCTAGCAAACCAAAGGTCTACCAAGCCATATGCACTTCCTACCATGATCATTGGATGCTTTCCCATCATTGGATAGCTAAAAAAGAAAAGATAATAAAATAGAAAACAAAATATACTATTGTTCAAACAAAATAAAAAGTACATAAATCCTTGATAGCATCAAAAGACCTTCATCTCTAACACTTCAACCCTACCGAATCGATGTATGGCTGATCCGGACCTTGACTCCGGCTTCGTCTACAACGAGCAAGGAAACGTCGACATTCTCCGATTAACCCGGAAATAGACAATTCTGCCGAAGAATACCTGGATCGAATCATCTTCACTTTGTCCGAAGCAATTGAAGAGCAGCTTGCCAACGTTCAGTGGCAAATCCCTTCCGTTCCACGACGAGGGTGAACTTTTTCCCCTATTCAAATTCTCTTCTAATCCTCTGCTCTTGTAGGTTGTGATTCAAGCACAAGGAGTCGTGCCAAGCTCCCTGCCTTCGCTTAGTAAATGTAGGATTTGAGTTTTGATTTTTTATGTTTTCTAATCTCATTGTTAACCTAGGGATTCTATTGAACATCTACTTAATTTGCATCGGTTGAAATTCTAATTACTTTGATGATTCTAACTCTTAGCATGTGATTTGGCCTAAGCGATGCATCACTTAATCAAAGATATCGTTTGTGGGATTTGCAATATAGACGTCAGAAGGATCATGGGAAATCTCACAATGGTTTAGCGCTTACAAGTTGATTAAATTTATGTTCAAGTACTTACAAAATCCCAGAGAAATTTACAAACTTCAACATATGCATACTTCTTGCACAATGTAAATCACTTTTGTCGTGCTCTATAATTGAAAGAAAGGTGCATGAAATTTGGATGAATTGCAAGTTTATGAACATTCTTACATGCTTGGATTGCTCGCCATTTTATGTAGCCATTTCAACTTTAAAAAAAATAGCATGAATAAACTCACATAATTCCAAAAGGAGGGATTGGGTATAACATATGGGCCTTTGAGGGTCCATTGAATACCCCCAAATTTGCTTTACAAGCATTTGAAATTAAATGAATATCTTCATGACCTTTGCAAGTTTCAAATGAACAACAATCCTAGCAAATGAGGGTGAGATCCTACATCCCATGTCAATTGTGTCATGACATAAACAATGTAACTCAAAACACTTAAAGCCTAAATATTGACATTTGAATTGGAATTAAATAACAACACTTAAGGATTGGTCGTAGGCAAAAGGTGTAAGGCACAATATGAATGCTCTTACGTGCATTTGGGAGGTGTTAGATACCAATCCAACGAATTTATGCGCATTGCCATCCCCTACGGGCTAACATATGAGAGCAACCCATGACAAATCAACAAATTTTCATGGGTTTGCAAATTGGACAGATATTTTGGAATTTTAGAAAACGAAATGCAAGGTTTTTATGGACCTAGGGAGTTTGGAGCGTCAAACACACATCAACAGCTTAAAGACCTAGGATTTTCTAAGTTTTAAGGGATTTTACCTCACCGGTTCAAGTCGCGGCGTGACTGGATATCAACTCGCCTTGCAAAGGCGAGAAATGGAGGAAAGGAAGGTGAGTTTGCAGTCCAAAAATGCTCCGAACTGCTATTTCCACTGTTTGAATGCTCTTAGATGTCGTCTCCGTTGTCACAAGCTTGGAGAAGTTGAAGGGAGAGGAAGAAGAAGGTTCCTACATGAGGTCGTTGGCCTCCAAACTCTTCCACAGCTTTCCCACTCAACTTCATGAACAACAGCAGAGAAGAAATTCTGGACCGACACCTTGCTTCAGCCGAACACCTACGATAAATGGGAAAGACTTCTCAAGCAATTCAACACTCAGGTCGCTACCTCGATCATCCCAAACCACACGTATGGAATATGCCGCTCAGTTGTTTGATCCGATTCTCAGGCACACATGAACGTGAACCGCCCAATTTCTCTCTTGAATCGCAAGCAGGTGCAGCAGCTCTTGGCACTCATCTCCCTCTAGATCGGGTTGATGCACGCAAGAGCCGAACGCAGGCTCCCTCTGACCTACCTCTATTTCGTCTGGGATAAGAACACGCACTAACCAGAGATACTCCCTCTCGACTCCGCTCCTTCCTCTCTTATGAATTGGATGGAAGAAATGAAAGTCGAGGTCGCACCTCCCTCTCTCATTTGGAGAAAATTATTAGGTGCGGAGTCTGGACAGGGAGAACGTCCGGATTTTCTGCGTATTTAATGAGTATTTACTGTGTATTTGCAAATACTCAATAAATACTCAGCAAATATTCAGTTGTGAGTATTACTTAATTTTTGTAAGGATTTGTCGAGTATTTTGTGAGTATTTTATGAGTATTTGTTGATTTACTGCACATTTACTGAGTATTTGCTTAGTATTTACAAATACTTAGCAAATACTCAGTAAATACGCAGCAATCCAGACGGTTCTTCCAGTCCGGACTCCGCACAGAATAATTTCTCTTCTAGGCAAGCCGCTCCAAGGAAGAAGTTCCGCTCGACACCTCTGTCCGCACACAGCCGAAAGAGAAATTATTCTGTATGTACTTCGATTGCAGAGGTCCGTTCGTATTTGTTGCGTATTTACTGGGTATTTATAGATACACAGCAAATACTCAACAAATCCTCAGTTGTGAGTATTTGTTAAGTATTTAGTGAGTAATTGATGAGTTTTTGCTGACTATTTATTGAGTAATTGCTTAATTTTGTTGATTTTCTATATATTGAGTACTTATCGTGTATTTTAAAATACGTAGTAAATACGCAACAATCTGGACGGTTCTTTGCATTCGAAGTCCACACAGAATAATAAGACTCTCACTCTTGTTTTTGTTCGACTCCGCCCCAAAAGCCCGAGCAGTAAGAGCCAAAATGAAGAAGGAAACCTGTTCTCCCTCTCACGCCCCACTCGACTGTACAAAACCGCATGAAACAGCAGGACGAATCCCCCAAGGCGCTTGATTTCGTCGAATTGGAACGATCTGCGCGTTATCCTTTGCCATACGGGATTTAACCAAAATACAGCGCACGCATGGAGTGATTTTCAACACAATTAGAGCCGTTGAATTCTTTCTTATTTAGAAATGATTTGAATTGAGTTTAAAAGTTAATTGGAGCTTAACTTAGAAAAATTGTGCTGAAATTGAGTCTGAATCGAACTCGATTTAAAACGATTTGGGTCGATTCGAATCAGATTTGGCTTGATCGACTCAATTTGACAAAATTGAGCTCCAATCGGTGCCGATTTGAGTTGATTTTGGGTTTGACATGGCTCAATTTAATTGATCGTGTTCAATTGAACCTGATCGAGTCCGATTCGACTCGATTTGGATCAAGTCAAGACGAAAAAAACGTCAACAAAAACTTTGGCTTCTCTAACTCGAACTTTAAAACCACTTTGAGAAATAATTGTTACCCGCTAAAATGAATGGGTGACTTGAAAAAGAGAGAATAAATGGTGCTTATAATATGTAATACAGGAGCTCTCAATGGATATAACACCATCATAAAGCTTAGGTTGAGTATAAGGCCTGTAATAACAACGTTTTGGATAGCCCAAGGGAGTAAAGCAAGGAAGTCTCCATCTATGACAATATCTAAAGGTATAACAGGTATAATGGCATGAGATCTATGTCTTAATCAATACTAAAGGAAACAAAATGAGGCGATCTTGGTCCAAATATCTCCTACGATCAACAATGCAATGCAGCTCTAGTAAAGGTGGTGATTGCACTATAAGGAGGAAAAGTAGATTTTAAATGGAGGAAGATCCCTAACTCATTTTTCATACTACCGAGTGGGGTGGGTGCGGAGGGCAAAAGTTTTGCATAGTGAGGGTGGGGGAGGGAGCCAAAACTATTGGTTAGTGGGCTGAAAAGTAACCCAGTTAAGAGATTGGTATACTTGAAGACCACTATGCTCCAAACGCCTATGTTGATTATAGGAAGACGAATCAACGAAGGGATCCTCATGCAAATGTGTTAAAAGTTTCATACGGTCCACCAAGCAACTAGGGGAAAAATGGGCATTTCATAAAATTAAATTGAGATCGCTATATATGTTTTCCTACTATTATAGCTATTTTAGCTTGAAGGAGCAGATACAATAAAATTACTGCATCATGTAAACTGTGCAACTTAATAAGCCGAACCCATCCATTAAGTTCAATACTACTTCAGAATATGTGAATTAAAACATGAGCATACCTTTTATTCCGTGGGCACCAAATTCGCACGATTTCCCAAATACAATTTTGAGAAGTTGTCTTCTTTTTAAATGGAATAATACTCTCTGAATTTCCTGCATTACCATAAATGGTTCAACTTAGCATGATTAAAGAACAGAAAAATAGAATTATTACAACCTTCTCAACCATAATAACTACGGTTAAGCTACAAATCATGCTCTTCAACAATGGATTTCGGTGGTGGAAACTTGCTCATTTTAACTGGTGATGATTTACTTACCCATGCTAGATTTTCCACTCGCAAAATCCTGCAAGCAACATTGCCAGATTTGGTTCTTACACACTCCAGGGAGATCTCAAAATTGAGACAATTCAAGGAGAAAACATAGATGGATAAAAAAAAAGAGTGGATGATCTTAACAACTGATATGATGACATCTAGAACGTATAAATGATTTTAAATTGTAATCAACTACACATTAGTCACATAATGCTTCTACTTCTAAGTGGCAGAATGCCCCCAGATGCTTATTTGGAATGCATCATTGCTGACCACACTTGATAATAAGCGAGTCATATCCTCTCATTGGCACTTGGCAACCACAACCATAAAATTGTTGCATTAGCGTTCTATTTGTAACTCGTCCAAAGTTACTCCAAGATTACATTAGCTTGCCATTAAGTAGCTAGCTTGGTAGCAAACGCCATAAGTCATCATTTTTCAGTAAAATTCAGAATAAGTTCCACATTATTGCCCAAATAAGTTTAGACCAAGAGTACAATTGTCAACTCATGATTATATTATACACTTGCTCGAACTGTAGAACATAATTTGTTGGTAAACTTCTGCAATAAGGAACTTAACGTGAACACAAAGTTACTTTAAACAGTAGTATCTCTGCTGAGATGATATTCATAAAAACTACCTATTAATGGGATTTGGCAATAAAGACCTCATTGAGCTAGATATCGGACTATACAAAATTATTAAATTAATTGCTCTATCACGGCAAGAGATTGACACACAACTGGTGTGAAATCTCTAAAACTTTAAAAGCTTTGTAAGAAAATTAAAAATATATTTACTAAATTCAAATAACATAGAACTGGATTTTGAACCAAGCTAATCAAATCACACGGCTACCATATGCCGATTGAACGATTCATGCATTTTGATACGTTAAAAAGCTAAACGAACTTGTAAAGAAAGTTCATTGATATGGGAGCAACCAAGCAAAAGTTCAGGCAGGTCTTTCCTTATCAATGCGAGTACTCTAAACTAGTGAAGCATATAACCAACATAGTAGTTGTTCTGGACTTCTGGCACATCCAAATCACTAAAGGTTTAAAGCATTTTAAACAAATTAATGTAGGATACAATTCGACACATGTACACAAAGAAAAACTAAACCCTTATTTTTAAGGATAATTTTTTAATTAAGTAGAGTTCGTTACGAACAATCAGATTTGGTATACAATTAGAGTTTGATCATTCTGGTCTCAACTCTAAATTGAAATTTCAATATCAAATTGAGTTTAAGTTGGAGTCAAGGAAAAAATGATCGATTATGAATCAATTTTTTTGTTGATCTGAGCCAAGTTTCTTAGTTTTAAGAAATAATTTTGAAATTCGTATTATATATATATAGACCTTATGGTATATGGATAAGAATGCACTTAAATCAGTACACTTTATATGAATTGAGTTGAAGGACTAATTTCTAGCGAGCAAATTTTGAGTAGAAGGAAAATTATTTTAATTTTGAGTTGATTGAAACTCAAGCTATTATTAAGAGAGTTTGGAGTTTCAAACAAAATTAAATGCCTACATGTAATAATTATGATTTATGTTTCTAATAAAACATTTCCTATCCCAATAAATGCATAAAATGAGCTGAAAGCAATGAAAGACTGCTGAAAGCAATGAAAGACTAATATGTCATATCGAGGTTCAATGATACTTAGCCTGATTGTATGTACGTATTTTTGAATAAAATTGAATTAATGACCGTTTGAGATATACATTTTGTAATATTTCCATACTAGAATCTGTCATAGGAATTATAACATGTTGCATTGTTGTATTGATACATTAATTATCTATTACATTTATTATATAGTCACTCCTAAATTTTTTATTGTTCATACTATATTCCTCATCTCCTTTTCGTTTAAATTTTAATAGATAGGAGTTACACACACACAGATATATATATATATATATATATATATATATATATATATATATATAACAACATCAAGCCTTTATCCCACTACATGGGGTTGGCTAAATGAATCATTTTTCTCCTTTGTGTCCCGTAAAGAGTAAAATACTCGTTTAAATCTAATAAAGAAATGTCATTTCTACTATTTTATAACCAAGTCTTTTTAAATCAACCTCTATCTTTCTTAACATAGGCCAAATCTAATACATCTACTCTCCTAATAGGGTCATCAGAAGGCTCCATTTTACATGACAAGACTATCTAAGGCAACTCTCTCTAATCTTATTTGTCACTAGAACTACTCCAACCTTTTCAAGTATATGCTTGTTTCGTATCCTGTCTCTAAGAGAAAAACCACTCATCCACCTGAGCATCCTCATCTAAGCAACATTTAACTTAATATTATGCTTCTCTTTTAATGGACAACATTCTACGTCATAAAGCATTGTAGGTCTCACCACCATCTTATAAAATTTTCCCTTAAGTTTGACTGGTACTTTTTTATCACCACTCAACAAACCCCGAAACATTCCTCCGCTTCAACCATCCAACTTGAATTCTACTAATAATAACCCCATCTATTTCACCATCACTCTGAACAATAGACCCAAGATATCTAAAACGAGTACACTTATTAATGACTTGGTCACTCAAAGTCACAAACCCCCCACTAGATCTATAACTACTAAAATTACACTCCATGTATTCGGTTTTAGATCTACTTAAACGAAAACCTTTAGAATCTAAGGTTGACTGCCATAATTCAAGTTTATCTTCAACTCCCTCTCTAGTCTTATCAACAAGAAATCAACAAGAAAAATATCGTCAGCAAAAAGCATATACCAAGGTACATCCTCTTGCAAATGTCTAGTGAGAACATCCATGACTAAAGCAAAAAGATAAGGGCTTAAGGCTAATCTTTGATGTAGTCCAACTGAAATAGATAAATACTTTGTCAAACCATCTTGTGTTTGAACACAAGTAATATAGCTCTTGCATACATATCCCTAATGACTTGAATAGTAGAATATAAGCATTATTAACCCCTTTCTTTTCTAGAACTCTCCATAGCACTTCTCTTGGAACTTTATCATATGCTTTCTCTAAATCAATAAATATCATATATGTGCGTATATTTGGTATTTTGTGTTTTGTAGTAGGTCATTGTTCGTACCTTTCTTTTTTCTATAGTTGTTTCTTTCACTTCTCTTTTCACATGTAGTTGTTTCTACTTTGTTGATGTACTACTATTTGGGTTCATAATAATGAAATAAAACTTCTATTTATCTTCCATTGTTTACTCTAATATGTTATGTTTATATTATTTGTATGTGAACTCTCCTTCTTGTGAATACAAAACAAATTGTCATATCCACACATCACATCCTATGTTACCGGAATGTATCACCTTCGGGACTCGGAGTGTGACAACGAATATATAAAAATTCATCATAAAAATCTAACCACCATTTATGAATTAATTATAAGACTTATTTAGAGTTTAGTTACCAGAAAATCCAGGTGATTAACTAGAAATATGTTCAAATATACCCTACCTTCAGCTCTTCTTTGGTGTTAAAAAAACTATTCTAACTATTTCAAACTCGTCATCTTATACAGAAAAAAAATAAAATAAAAATAAAAAATATTGATTTCTACCATAAAAGAGATGGCACTCTGAGGTCAGCTTAGCCAATTTTATAGATTAAAGGTTTTGTCCAACAAATAGTTTTCCTGCATTTTTTGTATCTAGGAAAAATTCTAGCTGCAGGAGTTTCTATCCCCATGAATAAAATAAAAATTTCACAATGGCTGGGTGTTGATTGAGAACCATAACGTGATGATTGAGCCTCAACTAGAGGGCTACAATCAATAAAACCTCTATTATCCCTTTAACTTCCCAAAATCCATCTTCAGAAATCTTCGTTTGGAAAAAGACCTAAAATCCTACTACTTTAGTAAATGGAAAATCACTTTAATAAGCAACAAATCTCCAATAACCAATTTGTTAAAAGAGAAAGTTCTGATGCATGCAAGCGGCGTATACAAAAAGGCCAAGGTATTTTAGAATTTAGTTAGAAATGAAATCATTTTAAGTTCGTGTCATGCAATATAATAAAGGGCTTACATATTTTTCATGAAAAACTGCATTCTTAGTGGGAGATGTGGCTGCCATCTCATAAAGTACTAGCTGCAAAGCAGCATCTGAAGAGAATTTCAGCTTACTAGGTCTGTTTCCTAACTTTTGTCTGCAGCCCTTGGCACCACAATAGCAATTTTGATCTGCTCCAAATTGTACAAACCTGTAAAATATTTCAGGCTTATAGCTTTCTTAAGAAAATAGCAAGCAACAGGGAATGGGGAATCGTAGGCAATATAAAACAGAAATCAATGTGAAGTTCGACAGGAAAACATAGTAAGCATATTCTGTTCATCAAAAAAAGAAGTGCTCTATAAAGTGGCAGACTTATTCTGCGGAACATTACAGAACATACTGATAATCATAAGTCAATTCCTCTCCCTTCTCTATGTCACGAGTTGCAAATATGCCAATTCGTGTCTCGCCCTCAATTGTCCTATGAAAGAAATTACATAAGGATACTAATTACCATGAAAATTAACTGAGGAAACAAGGTTAATTTGTAATAACCATTTTTGCATCTCAGTATTAGGTTGGCAGCTGTGATTTATAAATCTAGATTTATTTCCTTTGTATGTGGCATCAATAACCATATCACGATTAATCTCGCAGAGATAGAAGTTAGTCTCCCGACAGTGCTTCATCTTCCAAAGCCTTTCCTCACATGTTTTGTCGTCAATAACTGAAAATGGAAGAAGAGGGGAAGAAAGAGGTTAAAACATTGTTTCATTTCATAATGCGATTAGAAGGCAAAGATATAATTCTAAAGATCATGTTCATATGATAATTTTGCAATTAATCATCCACAGAAATGCATTTATAAAAGGAGGCATCACCTTCCCCAACATATTCAATCACAAAATCTCCTTGTCTCATGTCTTCATCTGTGACTAAGCCCGATCCACATTTCTCAGTCTATACAAATTACGATTTTGTATCAATGTAAAATTACACCAAATTGTGCAGCTTGTAACTTCATTGAAATAGAAGGAAGAAAAGTGAGAAGCAATTTTTTATTTTATGCTAGAAATGGAAACGGAGCTAAGAGAATAGCCTGAAGTAATCAATGAGTTGCTTTCAAAGGTAAAAAGGGCATAACATTTGCTACGAATAATATAAGGCAGAGGAGGCTTTCAATCGGAACAGACAAAACAAGGTACTATTTCTAAACCTAAACAGGTGAAATCCAAAAATTCCACAAGCACAACAGGTTAATGTATTAACCAGAACAAACTTAAAAGGGAAGCCCATAGATGATAAAAGAAACTCTACACGTTGCATTCAACACTGTTAGAAACAATGGCATTACTTAGTTAACATAATAGGATTGATATTCAACACTAACATTCACCCAGGAAGCACTAATATCAGGGGTGTCAATTTTGGGTCACGGGTCGGGTTCGGGTCAAACCCGAAATTGACCCGACACTGTTCGGGTTCGGGTCGGCTTGACCCGTTTTTGCAAACGGGTCAATTTTCTGGACCCGAACCCGACCCGCTTCGGGTTCGGGTCGGGTTCGGGTTGACCCGAACCCACTTCAGTCAAGCGCCTGTTTCAGTCGCGCAAGGGTTTCGATCGCGCGCGGGTTTCGCCGTTTCGGTCGCGCGGCAGCCGGCAGCAGTCGCGCGGGGGAAGCTGGCAGCGGTCGCGCGCGGTGCGAGCCTGGCGGGCGGTATATATATATATATATATATATATAATGTGCTTTCTCCTCCTAGGAGAAAATAATTATCTTTCTCTATGTAATTCTATTTTAACATTTACTAATTCACACAACCTTCAAACTTCTCTGTATAATTCTCTTTTACATTAACAAATTCATATAACCTTCAAATTTAAGATCACACCATTGATTGAAATCTACAACATACGAATTACATATCAATCGAGTTTCATCAAATTTCGAGATGATTTAACCATTCATCAGGGATATAAAAATTAAAAAATGTGATGATGAACAAACAATATATAGAGGCCCTATTAAAAATTTAGTTTGACACATGTATTCCACCAATCAAAATTATCTAATATTATCAAGATATCATCAACAATCCATGGATTTGATTACAAGTCATGTGAAGGTCTCTACAATTTGAAATATCAATTATATCATCATATATTCATATGCAATTAGACTCATCCATTATGAAATTTTAATTCATCAAATCAAAAAATTTTAAAGATAATCAAAGTTGCGCATAAATCACCTATTTTAATGACTTTAAAGAGAATGTGCAGTTTTGATCTTCCATTTGAAGGTGATAATATCAAAATTCAATTGCGAGAACCATGATTTGCACATCCTATAAATGTATGTATATATTGCTTTCTTTCTTTCCATTGTTGCCCCCTACTATATCCCTGAGATTGTAACCTAATATTTAGGGCTTTTAAAATTTCTCACTCAATTTGTAAGAGATTTTTTTTTACAATCTTTTCCAATGAAATGTGGTAGCCATCAGCTCTATGAACCACATCAAGTGAATGTTTTGTGTCCATCGAAGAATGTTTTAGTGCCAACAACAAGCTTCTAAGACATCAACAAGACTCCAAAATCTTACATGGGAAATGGCTTCATAAACTTTTTCAACCACTAAAGAACTGAACCTACAAGACTCTTGTAGCACCTTGTGGTTTCTCCCTAAGTCTAAGTACACATGAAAGAATGAAGAAGACGTATTGTTAAAGAGGAGGTGCATAAGCAGCTAAAGCATGCCAAATGCATCCATGTAGAAGATGCACTAGTTAGGGTAACGTAGTTCAAGTGTGGCTAGGCTAGGTTGATTTAGTCTAAAAAGTTCTCAAAAATCTTATATATGCTACTATGATGCACCGACACACCTCTTGAAGAGAGAATGCAATGTCGGACACGGCAGGCACCTGTCCGATTAAAATAATGTTTAAATTTAAACCGAACGGCTGGGACACGTGTCAGACATGACTGGGACATGCGTGTCCTAATGTTTTATGATAAAATTATTTAAAATTATAAAGTTTTTATATTTTTATATTTACTGAATCAAAGAAAACATCACATTTGTTCGAATATGCATCAATACGATCATTGAAAGGCATGATTATTAAAGAATGAATCTTTCTTTTTTCTTTTTTTTTTTGAGAGGCAGTAATGATTATTGAAAACCTTTATGCCTACCGATGTTTGCAATTTTTAGTGATATGGAATAAGAAAAATTTTGATTATGTCTGGAAGATCTTTATGTGCCTGCATTATTGTAATTCTAGTTAATGGGATTTGTTGAAATAGGTGAAAAGTTAGAATGATATAGAAAATATTTAGAACATAAAAGATTTAAGATTAACATAATAAAGATTAATATATGATATTCAATGAACTATTATGGGAGAGAAATAGAAAAGTAAATAGATACATTCTTTGTGATTTAGATTAAAGGTTAAAGAAATATTATAAGAGAGAACTAGCGAACTAGAGAAGTAAATAGATACAAAGAAGAACCAACTTTCATTATATGATATCCAATGAACTACAATAAATCTTTCTCTTGATGAACCAGAGTTGAAAGCAATGATATTCAATGATGATGATATTGAAGGCCAAAAACAAACCTCTGAAGCTAATCCTATTAGTTGAAGCTTGAGTGCTTAAATGCTTAATGATGTAGTAAATGGTTATTTATTTATATTTTTGTGATTGTACTAGACATTTTGTACTAAATATTTTATATTATAAGCTAAACAAGTTATCATGCCATTCATTTATTATTGTTTGTCATTTCTGATATGATGTTATAGTAATATATATACACAACATAAAAAATGTAATGTCATATCCACGTCGTACTCGTGTCCTATATTTTCACAAAAAACCTTGTCCCGTGTCGGTGTCGTGTTTGTGTCCATGCATCATAGATAAGCTATGATCATTTTTCTTACTATAATCTAAATCCAACATGTCAATCATAATATATCTATGTTTATAAACAATGTAATAAGATGGGACAAATATATTTATCATAACTAAAGTTATTTAACAAACATCTCATACTTTTGTACTAAGAAATCATATTTATATAAAATACAGGTCCAGCAGCAGATAAGATTAGAGAGAGTCGCCTTAGATGGATTGGTCACATAAAACGTTGACCTTTTGATGACCCTATTGGTACAACAGATGTATTAGATCTAGCATATATTAAGAAGGGTAAAGGTAAGCCTAAAAAGACTTGATTAGAAAATATTAAAATGACTTTTTTTTCTATGGTCGACACTTAATAGTACACAGTGGAGAAAAAGGATTCATGTAGCAACCATATGTAGTGGGATGAAGGCGTATTGTTGTTGTGTAGAAAAAATTGTGTGTTATGATATATTGATACAAAATGCATGAGGATGGGATTAAAGACCTCAGACTTACGTTGAGTTTAATATTGCATATGATATATACACTAATCTCAACACAAATCCAAGGGCTATGAAGCCAACATCTTAATGTGTTTTGCAACATAATATTTTGGCACAAATTTTTTTCCTGAAATGTAGTCATTAACATATAAAAGTTAACTAAACAATAGTTAAATTTTCAATGATTATCTATAAAATACATAATAAGTTATGAAAATATTAAGTATATTAATAATAGTACATATTAATGTAACATACATAACTTACTACATTTAGATAGTACATATTAATGTAACATACATAACTTACTACATTTAGTACATGTACAGAACTTATGATAAATAAATAAATTAAAAATAATTTATTATTGACACAATAAAATAATTCAAATTAAAATAATAAATTACATTAAACAAATTATTATTATTATTATATTAATAAATAGACTTAAATCAATTATATTTATATTATATGAAAGTAAACAAAATTATGACCATCTATTTTTTGTGTCTATTTGAAATATTTTTAATTTTAAAAACAATTAAAATAAGGATAATTACACAAATTCATGAATTCAACCTTATTAAAAAACTTCCACCCATACAAAAATAACAAACTATCAAACCCATGTATTTGTACAAAATGCACAATCAAATCATTCAAAGTTTTGATATTTGGGTTGGAGTTCAACAAATAGAGATAGAAGAGTGTTAATTTTAAATGTTAGAGGAGCATGCATGAAACTGTCTAAAAAAATAAAGGTATCATAAGAAATACAAGCTCTATTGTACATAATGTATATAAGAATCTACAAAACATTAAGCTATTCACCATTAAATATTTGATCTTATTTTATAAAAGTAATTTTATCAACATGTATATTGCTTTAAATAAAAATTATGTAAGGATATCTTGATAGAAATTATTACAGGAAGGACGTAAAAATCATTAGATTTACTTTAAGATTAGTTCAATACAAACTACTCATATGCAACACAAATCTCAAACAAATCCAATGGCTTTCAAAGCCTTCCAAATACAATGTATACCAGGATATCTTGACTTTTTTTTTTCAATTGCTTTTTCTTTTATAATAAAGTTTATATGATTCTTATATTTTTCAATAATTATTTAAGAAAACATTTTCTCTTTTGTGAAGCTTTCTAATTAGTCATTTCTCTTGTACATTTGAGCAACTTTTTGCTAGTGTATACACATATATATACACACACATACACATTGCACTAGCCATTTGACTACACGGAAACATTATTGAAAAAGGAAAATAAGAAAACTGACTAATCAGTAATCACAAAACAAGTACTAAATAATGCATTTTCTATTGAGATGAGGGGAGCAATTGATACAGATGAGGGGAGCAATTGATACATTTTTATTCCAAATAGTTAACCAGATTTAAATTTTTTATTCCAACAAAACTAATTCACCAAGGTTATGTTTTATGTTTTGCCTTGCACCAACCAATTCAAGCATGATCTATAAATAGAACCCATTTTTAACAACAACAAAATATCACTATAAAAATTTTTTACTCATCCTTCTTCGATTAAACTGTCTATCAAAAATTAAGCATAAAAAAACATGCATAATAGCTTGGAAAGTGCAGGGTTTGTAAAGACATCTTGCATAACCATTTCTATGTATTTGTCAGTGGATGCAACAGAGGACAGATATACATCATCTCAGGTGATGGGAGATCGGTCAACATTGCCAATACCGGCAACGGCTTGTTACCGACTCCCTCCAGTAAGCTTTCTTTATCTCAGATTTTACACACACCGGCTCTAAAATTTAATTTACTTTCTATTTCAAGACTTACAAAAGATAACAACATTGAGATAATCTTTGATCCCTCTGGTTTTAAATTTAAGGATTTGAAGACTCAACAGGTGCTTCTTCAAGGCCCGTGTGATCGAGGATTATATCCCATACGCTCCGCAAATCCGACAGCTCCAAGTGTGGCACTGGCTACAACTAATAGCAAACTACCTTGGCATGATCGTTTGGGGCATCCAAATTTACATACGTTAAAAACTATAGCTCATTGTAATCCTAGTTTGAACATTTCAATTAGCTCTATTTCTTGCAATTCTTGCAAATTATCAAAAGGACATAAACTTTCGTTTCCAAAATCTAACACTAGAATGAACACCATTTTATCTTTGATTCATTCTGATGTTTGGGGCCCGGCCCCAGTAGATTCTGTTCAAGGTTATCGATACTATGTTATTTTTATTGATGACTTTAGTCGTTTTACTTGGCTTTTTCCGCTACGACAAAAATCTGAAGTTTTTCAAACCTTTGTCACGTTTAAAAACCAAGTTGAAAAATACACATCGCATAACATTAAAACCCTTCGAACCGACGGAGGTACAGAATTTATTAACAAGCAGTTCTCTCAATTTATTGTAGATCAAGGTATTTGTCACCAGGTATCTTGTCCATATACACCCGAACAAAACGGTGTTGCGGAACGCAAGCACCGACATATCATAGAAACAGCCAGGACACTCTTGAAGACTGCGTCCGTTCCTTTTAAGCATTAGCCAGAAGCTGTGATGACATCGGTGTATCTTATAAATCGGATGCCATCCACCACTACGTCTCCATCTACTCCATTTGAACTTGTGCATCGAACCAACCAGAATACAACCATCTTAGGACTTTTGGATGTGCTGCCTATCCACTGTTGCCTCCTCATACTCACCACAAGTTCCAACCAAACACAAAACCGTGTGTTATGTTCGGTTGCTCAGATACGTATAAAGGGTATAAGTGCTTGGACATGCTTACTAATCAAATTTCATTCTCCAGGCACGTTACATTTCAAGAAAAAGTATTTCTGTTCAGCCTGAAGGAAGACAAGAAAGAGGGCTCATCAACTGATCTTCCACCATTGCTTCTTGTGCCGAATTCGGCTGCTGCTACAAACAGAACTCACCAACCTTTTATTCCGACCAATAACTCTTCTATTAATCCAGCGTTAATACCATCACCTACATTACCTGCATCTATTAATCACTCTAATACTAATTCTGAATCTACTATCCCACAGCAGTTATCTCATCCGATGATTACAAGAACAAAAACAGGCAAGCTTAAGCCACTTCTTCGGATGAATCTACTACACACGCAAGATGCATCAAGCTCCAGTATCTCTCCTTCAAACTACACCGAGGCTGTCAAGCATCAACACTGGAGAACAGCAATGGCAACAGAATTTATGGCATTACAACAACAAGGCACCTGGAGTCTTGTGCCTCCTCCGCCGAACGTATCTATACTTGGCTGTCGCTGGACCTACCGCACCAAACACCACTCCGACGGCTCCATAGCCCAATATAAAGCACGACTGGTTGCGCAAGGCCATCGGCAAGACTTCGGGCTAGACTACACTGAAACTTTTAGTCCGGTCGCAAAACTTCCTACTATTCGTATTATGCTTGCAATTGCACTTTCTAACAATTGGCAGGTCCATCAACTTGATGTAGCGAATGCATTCCTTCATGGAAAACTTTCTGAACAAGTGTTTATGACTCAGCCTAAAGGTTTCGAGGATTCTACTTATCCTAAGCATGTTTGCCAACTCCACAAAGCCATATATGACTTAAAACAAGCCCCAAGACAATGGTACACTACATTCACATAATACCTAATATCCATTGGGTTTGAATGTAGCTCAGCTGACCCATCGCTTTTTATTTTTCGTCAACAATCTAACAGTATTTACTTACTAGTTTACGTAGACGATATATTAATTACTGGCTCAAATTCAACTTCCGTAACAACTGTTATACATAAATTAAGTCAACAGTTTTCTATGAAAAATTTAGGCTATGTGCATGATTTTCTTGGTGTGAAAATTGACCGGCACAAAGATTTCTACTTCTTATCCCAACAGCTATACGCCACTTCTATATTACAGCAATCGGGATTACTCAACTGCAATCCAACTGCAAATCCCACATGCACCAAAATTCCAGATAACCCCAAACCTGATGTCATGTTATCTGATCCGGAAGTCTATCGTCGTATCACCGGTTCCCTACAGTACCTAACGTTAACTCGACCAGATATTGCATATAGTGTAAACAAACTCTCTCAACATATGCATCAACCGGATTCCCAACATGTTTTCATGCTCAAGAAACTCCTACGATATATTAAAGGTACAATTCAATTTGGAATTCCAATTACAAAATCTGATCTCGTGCTTAAATCTTTTTCAGATGCTGACTGGGCAGGAGATCCTAGCTCTCGAGGAAATCCACGTCTGGATTTTGTACATTCTTGGGAAACACCCTCAATTCTTGAACAGTTAAAAAGCAACATACAGTAGCCAGGTCGTCAACCGAATCAGAATATAGAGCTCTAGCTGCTCTTACTGCAGATATCATCTGGCTCAGACGCTTACTTTCAGACTTTGGTGCACATCAAACGAACCCTACAGACACGTTTTGTGACAATACGTCAGCCATAGCTTTAGCAAACAATCCGGTGTTCCATGCCCGGACCAAACATATAGAAATCGACAAAAAATTTATAAGAGACCACATTAACCAAAAGCACATTCGTCTCCTACCAATTAGTGCTGTTGATCAAACCGCAGACATTCTTACCAAAGCTCTATCAACACCTAGGTTTGAGATGCTCAGATCCAAACTGACGGTCTCCAAAGATCCATCAGCTTGCGGGGGGATATTAGAATATAAAAACAGTTAAATATTGTATTTATTATATTCGTGCTTACGTGTCATTTATTCATTAGTTTGCAAGAAGGCTTCAGGTGTGAAAGCTCTATATATATCCATGTATCCCTCTTGGTGAAAGACAGAAAATATATTTCATTACTTTCTACTTTTCCTGTTCTTGCTTTTCGCCTTTCCTTTCTCTGTTCTTTATTTTCCACAAACAAATTGTCGTGGCTGCTAGGATGTTTGAATACCGAAATAAGAAAATTTTGAGGGTGGCATTCCTGAGGGATACTGCGCTTGATGAAGGTGTAAGGCATTGACGACTTCTGCTGCTTAAGCCAGTGCGGCAGTTGGAATTCGACTGAGTGGTCTCCCAGTTGCCGCAACATCTGCTCGAACACGCCAGTTGAGGTGCTAAATACTTGCCCGCTGGAGAGAGATGGCTGTAAAGAAAACATAAAAAGAACGGGGATAAAAGGTTGTCAAGAAAAAATACGATAAAGACCATAACTTGATCGACCGCGAATGCAAGTATTACAAACGTTAGAAACTATGGTATCAGGGAGAGCGTGGAAGAGACGAAAAGCGACGAGAAGGGGAAAAGAAAGATCACCTTTTTCTTCTTCATAATTTTCTAGGTTTCTGTAGCGATGAGACCTATTTGGTAGCCCTTGGAACGAAAGGGCCAAGTGTAGCAGCGCCGACAAGTTCACCGACCTCAAGCAAAGATCCGTTATGGCTTATTGACTAAACTATTAACGGGCCTGGAGCGCTTCCAATCGATTGGATTTTTTATCCGAAATCGTTTACAACCCTAAACCATCCCGTTTCCTTTAAATTTTATTCAGGCGCAGCTGTAAATCCTGTAAGTATCTTTACTGTGTATTTTTATTGTGGTGAAAATACGTAAATTTCAAAGAGATATGGTGGGTAAAAGTTATTTGAGCCGGTGTCTCATATACGAATCATTAGGAACGTTTAAAAATTTTTTTTATGATGGAAACTTTAAGAATGAGCAATTCAAGGATGGCTAATTTAAGAACGAGCAAAATCAAAAATATGATTTACGGTTTTATAGAAATCGAAAAATAAAATTTCCGTTTAAAATTTTAGGAGAAATTGAAGAAAAGAATTACGGTTTCTTCATTTATTTTATTTTTAATATTTTAACCTAATTTAACATATTCAAAGGAAACGTTTCTGCTTGATATATTTTTGCTTAGTTCAGATAATAAAAATCAGCAAACTAATGAAATTTTTCTTTTAGCATTTTAATATATTAACATATGTGATATATCATCAAAAAAATATCTTGATCGAGCACGAATCTCAAGGCAAAATCAAGCCGACAACTTTAAAAATTAATTTTGGGATCATCTGAACTCCGATTTCAGCAAACCTACAGTCGGTCTGATCGTCTCGGAAATACGAACCCAACGACACCAAATTCAACTTAATCCGAGCTCAAATGAGTCCAAATCAAGCACCCGAAGCACTATTGGAAAGTTTAAACTGCAATTTGATTTAACAAACGGTTCTCAAATATGACAGGCTATTAGTCGAATCGAGCGGCTCGACGATACGAATCCAACGAGCCCAACATCACCGAATTCTGACATCATTAAGACCTTTAAATGTCTGACGAACGGTCCATGATCGAAGGATTCAATATCGGACGTCCATCCGAACCACTCCATATTTGTCTCTGATTCCTCATCTATTTACGGGTCATGCCACTCCATAAAATCTATAAATAGACCCCTCATTTCTCTTGAGAGGGGACCCCAAGCTAGAAGAAGAGAAGAGAATGATATGAGGAAATAACTCCTCCTCGACCACCGTCGGAGTTCTGCCCGACGGCGGGATTCTGCTGAACGCCCGAGTGAAGTCGGAATTCTGTCGGACGCCCAAGTAACGCCAGAATTTTGCCTAATCTCCGAACAACGCCAGAATTCTGTCTAACTTCCGAACGACACCGGAGTTCTGCCCGACGCAAGAGTTCAGCTCGATCTCCAAGTGATGTCGGAACTCTGCTTGACATTGTAATTGGATCTCAATCCGGAAGTGAAGCATTGTAAATTGATCGTCCTAAATTTTAAGGACGAATCAGCCTCTTGTACTTCAAACAAATACTAGTGGAATTATTCCAATTGGGTGTGGCCCCGTAGTTTTTCTCTTTCCTGGGTTTTCCACGTAAAAATCTTGGTGTTATTTTATCTTCTATTTGTGTGCTAAATATCCGTGCAACGCTAAGACGAATACTTTCTAACTCTACCGCCACGTATATTCTAGTCCGCAACAGTATGTACTTTTTGTCTATTATTTGTTCCTAAGCAAAAAATAAAATTTAAATATTTTTTAATTAAATTGAATATATCTTGATAAAAAAATATGTATAAATTGACAATAGAAACCAGAAATTGTTCAAGAAAACCGAAAATATTAAGTAGAAATCGGAATTTCGGTTAAGTAGAAACAGGAAAAATATGTCAAAAAAATATGAGTAAATTGACAATATATTAATAAGTAGAAACCGGGGGTTTCTGAAGAAATCAGAATTTTGATTTCAGGTTTCTTTTGAATCCATTAAATTAAATCTAGAATATTTAATAAAATGAATAAATGGAGAAATCACAATTCTTTTCTCCCGTCTCTTTTAAAATTTTTAAGTTGGAATTTCTTTTTTGGGTTTCATATAAACCCGTAAATCAATTACATGTATTTACTAAATTTAGATGTTTGGTTAATTTTGAGCGGAACAAAAGGTATTCATCGGATGCGTTAAGAGTGTATTAAAGAGGCTGTTTTGCGGGAATTAGAAACCCGCTCGATACGAGCGGGTTAGAAATTCATCGGAAGAAAAGCAGCTTCGGCCTGCTGTTCGGCTTCAATTGAGAGGGGAAAAGCGTCGTGCTGTTCGGCTTCAATCGAGGAGAGGCTTCTTCGCCAACGTCGTCCTGTTCGGCTTCAATCGCTCTGGAGTTTTTGCCAAGCTTCGTCTTGCTGTTGGGCTTCAATCGAAAGGAGAAAAGCGAAGCTTCATCGTGCTGTTCGGCTTCAATCGAGAGGAGAAAAGCGAATCTTCACTCGAGTCGGAACCTTTGCCGATCTCGCACTCTCGAAGCCTTCCATCTCGAGTCGGAGAAATGGGGCGTCAACGTCCAGCCCTACTCAGGCAGCCCGGCTAATTTCGCAGCATATACCGTGCTACTTAATCCACATGATCGGATCATGGGGCTCGATCTGCCCTCAGGCGGCCATCTCACTCATGGATACTGTACATCCGATGGGAAGAAGATCTCTGCCACTTCGATCTACTTCGAGAGCTTGCCTTATAAGGCGAATTCCACGACGCGATTCATTGGTTGTTTTTTTTTTTAAGTATTGTTTCTCGTTTATCTTTTGTTTGTTTATTTGTTTGGATTTGGTGATGTGAATCTGCTTGGATCTTGTTGTGTGGGGCAAATGAAGCTTTCGGTTATTGAGTTTTATAAACGGTTTAGGAAATCTATGATACGAATTTGGGTTTTATTGATTAGAATATTATATTTGTTTTGTTTTTAGAAAGCTTGATCTAGTTTGGTTCCTTAAATGAAACAACTTAACTTAGATGTTATATTTTGAAATGGATATAAAAAACCTGGAATAAGCTAAAAATTTGATTCCGTTTACTGTAGATACAGTTTACACTACTTTGATGAGTTGTGAAACTTTGCGGTGGTCACTTATGCAATGAATGCCAAGTTAATAATCCATTTGCTCAGTCACAAATTGTGAGAATTCAAATTGGCAGCTTAACAGTCCATTCTCTATTGCCTATAACTTCTCTTGAAAGAATTAAACAGGGTTCAGCAATCTCTCAATTTCAGCAACATCCTGGATTTCATCAACTTTTTGTATTTCATTAACAACAAGAAAATGAGGGTAAAGTTTCTTTGAAGGATGCACTTATCTTACTTTATCAACATCTCAATTTATGACAAACTGAAAGAATCAGGGTTGGTGAAATCATCCTATCTTCTCTTGAAAGAATCAGAACTAGGTTCATCAACCTCTCAATTTTCAGCAATATCCTGCTTTTCACCAACCTTCTGTATTTCATTAACAACATGAAAATGATGGTTAGCAAAATCTCAGGGATGGAGAAATCATCCTAACTTCACCTGGATGATCAAAACTAGTTTCTGCAACCTCTCAATTTTCAGCAACATCATGGATTTCATCAACCTTATGTATTTTTCATTAACAACAAGAGAATGAGCTAATTTGGTCCAGGTGAAGATTTTAGGTCAGAATCTGATGACATCTGAATACATTTTCCATTTTATTTGGTCTATACAGAGCAATGTATTTATTAGTTGCTTCTTAAAGCAATATTTTAGTATAAAAGTCTTATTTTGTTACTAGAAAGTTGTTTTTAGAAGTAGTACGAAGCCGCCCCAAACGAAAGCCTTAGTGAGCGCCAATTGACATCTGTATTTTTTTGTGGATTGCGATTTGGTTTTGCCTGCATTTAGAAACTACAAAATATTGGTTGGCATGTAAAAATATCCATGCCGCGTAACTCACTTTGCTCGGTTTTGGGAGTTTTGGAAGGCTTCGTTTGAAACATCTTTCATATTGTTTTTTACAACGGTTTTTTATTTAATTTTTGTACTAAAAAGCTGTTTTAGAAAGCAAGAAGAAAGCTACCCCAAACAAAGTTTAAACAATCGGTGATTACTTTTATAAATGCACTAGTAATAATGACAAAAAAAATATTACAAATGCACTGTTATTACTTTAATTTGGATATATCTAACCAAACAAGAGAAACATTTCTCCTGCGTTTACTTTACATATAACCAAACAACCTCAAAGTATTTGAAATGCACTGCATTTACTTTACACTGCATTTACTTTACATTGTGTTTGCTTTGCAGGCAACCAAACAGCCCCTAAATCATTTTTAAATTTTACACTCCGTACAGTCATATTTATAATAAAATTTTTTACGCTGCTCATTTCTAAAATTTATCCAATCATTACTACGAATCATGAAATTTTTATTCCTCACGCATGTTCTCTTCGTGTTACACAGGGCAGAATGCAATTTGTAATTTATTATATCATATGAAAAATTTCTCTCATTTATGTTTTTTTTTTTAAATCTGATATCTATTAAATTTATGTTGAAATCTTTACTCCTCACATGTGTTATCTTTTGATTAATGAATGTACGAAATGCAATTTTCTAATTTGTTATATCGTATAAAAAAAAGTACCAGAACTTATGTCATCATGTTTTTATTTAAAATATGTGATTCGCATAAAGTTAACAAAAAAAAAAGGTAATATCATCTATTAATAAATATATTTTTTATATTTCTACTGCACCATACCTGAATTATAGATAGTATTAAAAATTTAATGATTCTTCAAAAATAAACTATTTGAATATCAATATTACAACAATGATTATTTTTTAAATTTAAGTGTAAAAATTTTGTTTATTAAAACTGTTATTCACAAATATGAATTCTTAGCCAATCAAAACCAACTAAGCAAAGAGAATAAGAAAAGGAGAATAGATCATCAGCACATTATTCTGCTCTTATTTTGGCACATATTTTTCTTCTACGAGCAATCTTATATGTATTTTCTATTTTGAATTAATAATGCATTTGGTTTAACATTGTTGTACTTTACTTTTCATTTTACACTACAAAAAAGTTAATTTTTTCGTAACAGTTTATAACAATGCATGGTTTGAAAATCACTACTAAAAATAGGAATAGATAGTGCTTTTAATCACTTATTAAAAATTGATGTTTTCATAATATTTTATAGCAACGGTTTACAAACCGCGACCTTAGCACCACCCGCTCATAAATCCATCGTATTATCAATATCGCCTTTCTTAACCTAGTCAACTCATTCCATATTTTCGATTCCTCAATCGCGACCTTCGTTTTTGGAGATCATCCACTCCGAATCACTTCTGATGCTGAATGATGAAGGTCGAACCGATGCCGAAGCTTCTTCTTCGTAGACGAAGGTCAAACTGATGACAATGATCTCCTCAAAGCTCCGAAGCTTCATCAGATGAATTAGATAGATTTAGCTTATACAAAATTAGCATATATTTATAATAATTTATTCCATACAACTTTAAAAATATATAATTTAAAAATTTATGGTATGTTTAGGGGTAAAATTAGCCTTTCATTTCAAGGTGGGCAAATTTTGCATATAAATAAACTGATGTTTAAAAAAAAAATGAGAACGTAATTCAAATCAAAAGCATTATGATTGATAATTGAAAATTATTACAAGGTCAATAATATGTTTTGCATTTTTTTTGATAACATTGCATTACAACTTTATTAGGAATCAAATCGAATACATCTTTTTTAATGTAAGGCAATAGACAATCATTGAGCCAATCATCACACATTCTACTATGTAATTGATGTTTGACAATCTTCATTGCAGAAAATGTCCTCTCAATTTTAGTAGTAGCAACTTGTAAAGTTAATTCTAAAGTAATGAGTCTGTAAATCAGATTATACATACCATCCTTTTTTAACTTTATTATTTGCTTTAAAAGATCAACAATACTGCTTAGATAGAAGAACTCATCACAAATATGTATATCAATAATATAAGTTGATAATTGATTTTTTAGAGCCAATATCTCAATTGTAGAAAAAGTATTTAGATATAACTCTGTCATATGTATTAATTTTCTCTCATCATAAGCTTGGAATGTATTAATTAGGCTTATGCTTGCCACACAAAGAAGCAACTTAGTAGTAGATTAAAAAAATGATTTTTTAGCTCTTGAAGTTATATGTCAATTATAGTACAGAATAGCTCAACACGATAATGATGTACATATGTTTGTTATTTCATCACCTCTTTGTACTGCTCGACGATGAGTTTTATATGTAACATTCATATTGAGGACATCAACTTTAAAAACACTATAAAAATGAGAAACTTCATCTAGTAAAATACTCCATCCACTCCCCCTAATTATGTGTAGCCTATGTTTAGATATTTGCATCAATTTTATTGCATTTTAATATCCTGGTCTTTTATTTAGAATGTTTGTGATAACTCATTTATAATCCCTAAGATATCAATCATCAAATACATTATAAAAAATAAAATCAAAAGATCAACACCATATATCACATCAATCAGGGTACTTGATTCGACTGATTGTTGATCATATGTATCTTCTTCCTTAATAATCTCAATCGCCTTAATTACAAAAGCATGCATTCTCATGAGACTAATCAAATTATGAAAAAGTGAACCTCATCAAGTATTATGATATCTTTGTAAATTATTATTGATTTAAACATCTATAACTTATAAGATTGACAGCTTTAAGATGTGAAAATATTTTCTCATATTGAAAAACTTTCATAGCATATGAGCTCTTACAAGAATCTCCAACATTATTTATAATTTTGGAGGTGACCTCAAAAAGTTGTCTAACTTGTCAATGATTCTTTGTCAAAACTATCAATCATAATTAGAGTTGATGAATGATGAGCGAATCAGTGAATATAAAATGCTTAAAGATTATCATTAAGAATAAGTGCATTTAAACAATTAAATTTCCCTCGCATATTAGATGCATCATTATAACCTTACCCACATATCTTATGTAAGCTTTATAAATGATTGACAAGCATTTTTTCAACTGCTACTTAAGTGTCACAACACTAATTAAAGCAATATATTTAATACCAATAAATCTTTAAATAACCTATCTTTTTGTATCCACAAATCTCACAACTACTACCAACAGCTCCTTCGCACTAGAATTTTAAATACATTACGAGTCTCATCTACTAGAATGACAAATTAAGAATTGCCAACATCATTAATGATAGAATATATTTCAACCGATGTGGCACAATAAATTTCTTTCTAAAATTTGGGTGAAGTCAACTTAAGTTTTGCACTAGCATTTTCAAAACTAATATTCTTAATTTCTTTATTGTGATCAACAAGAAAAATGAAATAATTATAAATAATTACCTTTATTATATGAATCAAGTACCTTATTGTGACCACGAAATGACAAACCTTACTTCATAAGGAATTTAACACAATCAACAACAGCTGTTAGTAAGACCCGGTATTCTTTTTATTCTTATCATCTTTACTATGTCATAAAATAGGAACACTTTGTAATTTAAGATTTATTAAATTTTCATATTTTTGTCTTACTTTGTTGTACGCGCTATTATGGTCCACGATATGAGATAACAATTTTTCTTTTCTCTTCCAATTTTTAAATCATTCATCAAAGAATGAATCGCCATGACTTTGACTTATGCTTGTTTGTTCCTGATGTTTGAATATGTAACAATATAAACAAAAAATAGTATATTTGTCTACCGTATAATCCAACCATGTTTGATATCCTTCAAACCATTTAGGCCGATAAGGTCAATTCATCAAATATGCTCGATGAACTCTATCTCTTTTATTTACATCATAACTCCATATTGAAGGTCGAAGCACACGGTCGTTAGGAGGATTATAAATATTAACCTCAACGCGTTCTTTTCTCTTCAAATATCGATCCATCTATTGTATGTTAAGTATAGTGAACATTAAGGCATTAATAGTATTCTCAAAGATTTAATTTGCTTCACTCAAACAAATCATACATAACTCAATCACTCTAATTCTAGACCTTAAAGGTAATAACTCAACATGTTCCATATCTTAAAGGAAATTATAGCATATATGTGGGTATTTTGACAACTCAACACGTTCTTTTGCTAAATGTAATGCATGTCATCATTCGATATCTAATTTAAGAAAGTTCAGCTACTAATAAATATAGAAGATATGCGGGAATTTTGAAGCATTTCATTGGCTAATATTTAGTGATTTATGAACACTTTTGCTCAAGTTCTTGAGAAGCAATGTATTGTTTGGTGCAACTCCGATGTTTATGTTTTTAAAATGCATAACTTGCAATTCAAACATAAAATTTTCTGTGTTATAAAACTGAAAAACTTCATTTTGGAGAGACAAAATTTATTGATTTTTTCACAAATTTGAAAAATCACAAAACTGAAAAATCACAAACATCTTTAACATCGGCTGCCTCCTTTCCATAGAAAATTTGCTCTAAACTCACAATATATCTAATTGTTGCGATCATTGAAAAAAAAGGGAAAAACAGCCATACTTGCTCCTCTTCGCACGTGGCTGACGGCAATTTGGCATGGGGTAGTGGGCAGCAACAGGATGTGGGACGGAGGGAGCAAAGCTCAGCGATGGCGAGTGTGGAGAGAAGGCGCCGAAATGCGAAGAGAGACTAAGGCTTCCTTTGATTATTTGATACTTTTGTAAAAGATAGTTTTAAGAAATATTGATTCAAAAAAATGGAGTTTTTTAATGGAGACGCATATACAAAAAGCTTTCTCAAAACAGCAGAAAAATGAAAAAAAAAAAATATTGGGAACGTGATTTGATGAACCAAATGGTAAAGAAGGAATAAATTTGTCGTTTTAAAATGGAATAAGCACCAAAAACTTCCAATCAAACGAAGCCTGAGGAGAGATCGCCTCGGCCTCAGCCTTGCGGGCAACTTCGTTCGTTCGCTCATTCGCAAATATGGCGGGCAAACTTTTTTTTTCATCATTAGGTCAAAATAAAAAGTTGCGTTCTCTCAAATACCTAAAATGAGTAATATATTAAAACTTTGAATTGCCCACCCTCATCAACAAACAAGTCCGCCCCTACTATGTTAACCAAATCATGAAACTATTGGAATGGATAATATTTTGAAACATAATATGCATATTTTCTATATAATTTAAAACTTTATGCTATGTTAACCAAATCTTGAAATTATTGGAATGGATTATATTTTGAAATATATATTGCATATTTTCTATATATTTTATATGCTAATGATATTATTTTGAAGTTCTTATAAATATTTTAATTAAATAATTTTAAAAATTCAATAAATACAACTGCTTATCGTTCTGATTAAATAATTTTAAAAATTCAATAAATACAAGAACTTCAAAATTTCATAACTAATTCAAGAAAAATTCAAATCAGTCAAACTCAGTGGCATTCAACTCAAAATTAGGTCTAGTATTTATTAAAAATTTCAAACCTTCAAAAATCAGTCAAAGTCAAAAAGTCAACTTTTAACTACTTAATTAAATGATTAAAATAATCCAGAAAATTCATAAAACTTGAAAATCATTTTAAAACTCCAAAATTCTCTAATTAATCTTAAAACCAATAATCAACCAACCTTAATTAAAATTTATTAACATTTAAACTTTAACCAAATCAAAACACTTAATCATACTGGGTAGCACTGGATAACCCAGACCTACGAGGTTATTAGCTTAGCCCCAAGGAAGGTGAAATAAACTTCATGATCTCGATGAGCAACAAGGTGGTATCCAACCAACAATTAAAATCAATCTTAAAATCAATTTCAAATCATTAATACTTAAACTCAAATTTAAATCTTTTCTTAAGCCTTTCAACCAACTAGAACTTCAAACAACTTTAACAAATTACCCTCCATAGGACGTATCCAAACCTCACGACTTACCTCATACACTTTAGATGATTTGCTAAGACAACCAACTCTAGTTTTATGCTAGGCTGGTGTTTACTTTCAGTTGTATGCCGGGTTTTCGAGCTTTTACTGCATGCTGGTTGTTAGCTGAGAATTGATTGATTGTTTGTTTATTTATTTACTGCACTCTGTTGAGCATTTAAATTTCAAATATATCAACTGCTTGAGATCAAATATTAACTGATTGGGATTATATATAACTGTTGATTATTAGGATAACCTTTCATGATCGAGTCTAAATTTTTCAATTTTGATTAATGCAATTTGATATAATTTGAGTTGTATTTAAAGTACTTTGAGATTGGGATGATAAACATCCAATTTGGAGTTCAAAGAGGAAGGGACATCCCTTAGGAGAGAGTCCCTATCCATTTGGAGATCCAAATTAGGATGATCTTCAAATATCCAAAGAGGAAAGATAACACCCCGTTCAAGGGAGTGTTTTTTTTCATTTGGATATCCGAACCAGATGATCCAAGAGCAGCAGAAGGACGAAGAAGTGGATAACGAGAAGACTCATTCTCAAAGTCACTTGAGTCTTAAGATTAGAAATCCGAATTATTGTCAGTGGTGCCCGGCCACTTTACTTTTTTTGCAATTCTGGGATGTAATATTAAAGGCACTTGCCTATGGACTTTCAGTTTGAATATTAATTTAATTGATTTGATTAATGTTTGATGTTGATTATGATATAGGATTACCTACTCTTTGTAGTTTTTTGGCGATTCTTGCATGTCGACTTTAATTTAGCCTGGAACCCGGTCGTAGGCTCTTAAGGGCTTATTAAAACTTTTATACTTAAATCAAATTAAAATTTTTAAGTAAACATAGAAACTTTAACGTTTTAAGAAGTAAGCCCGGGACCGCCGGGAGTTCTCATTTCAAAATTAAATCATTTAATCGAGTTTATTAACATGCATTAGATTAATAACAAATTAAATTCTAAAAATTTAAATTTCATTTCTAGCTTAAGCATCAAACCCAACATAAGTCAAAGGACCAATTAGGATCCGCTCTAGATGTCGACCCTGTTCTCAAAAACCTATCTTAAATAACGTCCCTACCACTCAAATATTAAAAGATCGGACTCATGATTTTAAAGCGCTTAGGTGGTTTAGCTGGCTCCCCAATCCAGGCCGGGATAAGTCCAGATTTACATTACACTAATTAGGTTCGGGTTACTTTTCAATACCCACTTTCGACTTAGGTTATGAGGCTGGCTCGGGCTATAAGACCTCAACCTCTGGAAATTAAATCCCAACATTATATTAAAATTGACTATTTAACTTAAAAATCTCTTTCAATCAAATTGAAGCCCAACACTTAGGATAAGCTAAGGTGTTTCTGAAGTAATTCAGAATCTCAAAACACCTCCTACCTTTGCTCCTTTGACTATAAAAATAAGTATTCAACATTGAACCAATCACATTTAAAAATTCCTACACATAATCTCCTTTGACATCAAGCTTTAAAAGTCTTAAATAAAATTCGTACCTCTATTTTAATCAAGAGTTTTTGTAGGAAAACCCCGGTTTCCCCTACGATGTAATTAACTACGAGGGCTTGCGCTTGTATGAGATTTAGAAACCCAGACCAGATTTTCAAAATAAAAAATTTCAAAATCCTTAATTAATTATCTTTGGGAAATTCAAAATCAACGATCATTATCGTCATTTTCAATCGATCGATAGTGATTGATATCTTCTTTCTTTGGAGAGATATATCAATCATTATTGTGATTTTGATTATGAAATTAATGATTTCTTTATCTAGATTAATGTAGTCAAACACTCAATCGAATTTAATATTGACCCTCTAGGGTCATATGTGATTCTTTCCTAAGTTTGACTATGACAATCCGGATAAAGTTAAAATTTTGAAATTTGAACCCATTAAGGACGATATGTTCACCTCCAGAGGTGATATATTGTTCATAATAGCGTGTTCAATTTCAAAATTCAAATAAATAAATAAATAAATAAATCTTCCCAAATAAAATTAAACTCTTTCAAAAATCAAAACTATATTTTTTAATCGAAATAATTGGGCACAAATCTTGAGGCAAAATTATGTTGAAAACTTTTAAAATTAAATTCAAGATCATCTAAACTCTGATTTCAATAAACTAATAGTTAAACTGAATGTCTTGAAAAGGCAAACCTAACAATACCAAATTCAACCTAGTACGAGCCCGAATGGGTCCAAATCGAAGACCCAAAGCACATTTGGAAAGTTAGAACTATAAATTTGATAACTAAATGATTTTCAAATGTGACATGCTTATCGTCAAATCGAGCGCCTCGATGAGATGAATCTAAAGAGGCTAAGATCATCGAATTATGAAATCATTAATGCACTCAAATACCCAATAACTGTCTACAATCAAGGGAGTCAATATCATCCATCCATTCAAAACATTCCCAATATGCTCCTGATCTCCTTCTTATTTACTAGCTATGTCATTCTTAAACAAACTATAAATAACCCCTCATTCTTCTCATGAAGGGGAAGGAAGCAGGGAGAGCAAGGAAGAGAAAGAAGAGATCAAATGAAGAAAAATATGAGATCTCTCTTACAACCAAGCTTCTCCTCGACCATCACTAGGCCATAGACTATCGTCAGACTTATGTCAGGCCACCGATTTTCATTGGAATTCGGCCCGATCACCAACTATGGAAAGAATTTATACTCGACCACTAACTACCGTCATACTTTCGTCAGACTTTGACCCAACTATAAACTATTAGCGGTTTTATGCACGGCCACTGACTATCACTAAACTTCTGCCTGGCCACCAACTATTGTTGGACTTACGCTTAACCATCAATTATCATCGAATTTATTCTCGACAACCATTAGCTGACTACAATCTTTCCGACCTCTGTCTCCTATAAAATATGATCCTTCTGACCATCTTCTCCTAATTAAGATCTTTTGACCTCAATTATCAGACAACGGTCATTCTAACCTCCGTCGCCTGTGACTATGGCCTTTATTACCTTCATTGACAAATAATGATCTTTCTAACCATTATCGCCTACTGACTATGGATCTTTTGACCTTGGTCACCAAACAATGATCTTTCTGACCATCATTGGCTATCGATTATGATCCTTTTAACATCCGTCACTAAACAATGATCATTCTGACCATCATCGGCCACTAACTACTGTCTTTTCAATCTTCATAGCCCAATTACGGTCTTTCCGCCAACCTTCATCTGACTATATTCTTTCTGACCTCTGGTGCCAAACTATGATCCTTCATATCACCTTCGCCCAACTATAATCTTTTTGAACTCCATCGTCCATTGACTATGATCTCTCCGACTTTCATTGCCTTTCGACTATGGTCTCTTTGATCACCATCTCTAGACTATGGTCTCTCTAACCACCGTCACCCACTGATTGCAGTGTTTCCTACCACCATTTCCTGACTATGATCCTTCCAACCAACATTACTTATTGACTAGGGTCCTACTGACCAAATGAACATATCAACACTAATTCTTCCAACTCCCACCATGTAATGCACTATGTATGATGTATATTTGCTACATCAAGCAAAGACCTTCTCCCCAAGGAAGAGACTCATTTGTAATCAAATGCAAATGCTAATGAATTAATTTAAACTGGAAAAAACATGTGATTTCCCCCATTTTCAACGTAAAAATTATGATATCTCTTATGAACAAAATATCCTTTTTTTTATCTATATGTGTGATGGATCTTCATATAATGCTAACATGCTAAAATTTATATTTCTCTACTGTCGCGAATACTCCAGGATGTAATAATTGTTATTATTATCATCAAAATTAATTATGTCATCTTATTCTTCTCCAAAGTTTTATTTAATCTAAATGAGTAAAAGCTCAAAATAATATATCGACTATTAATACATCTCCAATTTAGTCCCAAGCTTTCATAATGACCTAATTTAGTCCCCCGACTATTAAAAATATCCCAATTTAATCTCAATCCCAATCTAGTCTTATATTTTTACTTTAATCATGGATGTTCTCACTAGACATTTGCAACAAGATGTACCTTTGTATACGCATTTTGATAATGATATTCTTCTCGTTGATAAGACTAAAGAGGGGGTAGAAGGTAAACTTGAATTATGGAGGTCAATCTTAGAGTCTAAAGGTTTTTGCTTGAGTAGATCTAAAACTGAATATATAAAGTATAATTTTAGTAGTAATAGATTTAGTGGGGAGATTGTAACTATGAGTGATAAAGTCATTAATAAGAATACACATTTTAGATATCTTAGATCTATTCTTCAAAGTGCTGGTGAAATTAATGGGGATATTATCAGTAGAATTCAAGTTGGATGGTTGAAGTGGAGGAATACATTGGGCTTGTTGTGATATAGAAAAGTCCCCCTCAAATTTAAGGAAAAATTCTATAAGATGGTGGTGAGACTTGTAATATTTTATGGTGCAGAATGTTGGCCATTAAAAGAGAAGTATAATACTAAGTTAAGTGTTGCAAATATGAGGTGCTCAGGTGGATGAGTGGATTTACCCTTAGAGACAGGATATGAAATGAAAATATACTCGAAAAGGTTTGGAGTAGCTCCAGTGAAAGATAAGATTAGAGAGAGTCGCCTTAGATGATTTGGTCACATAAAATGATGGCCTTCCGATGACCCAGTTAGGAATATAGATGTATTAGATTTGACTAATATTAAGAAATATAGAGGTAGACCTAAAAAAACTTAGTTAGAAAATATTTAAAATAATCTTTCTTTATTAGATTTAAATAAGAATTTAACTTTTAACATGACACAATGAAGAAAAATGATTCATTTAGCTGACCCCACGTAGTGCGACAGGCTTAATGTTCTTGTTATTGTTGTTACCAAAAGTAAGAATTAAAATTAATCTCAACAATTAAATGTGAGGACATTTTGGATATTATTGTATATGTGAGATTATATTATAATTTTGTATTATTTATTATATTAAAATAAATATAAAAATTATAATAGAAGTTAATCAATTCAATAATAATTATGAATAATTAATAAACATGGTCAATTTTCATTATATTTTTTATATTTATTTTAATATAATAAATACTAAAATAAATAAAAATAATAATATAATCTCACATATGCTCCAATATCTAAAATTTCATCACATTTAACTATTGAAGTTAACTTTAACTGTTACTTTTGGTCTTAGACTAAATTGAGATATTTTCTAATAGTCGAGTGGCTAAATTGGGGCATTATGAAAGTTTAGGACTAAATTGGACATTTACTAACAATCGAGGGACTACTTTAGATTGCTCAAATATAAATTCATAGACTTTAGTTATTATCGAATAGAACCTGAAGTTCAAGGCTAATGCATTCGTTCATTTTAAAAAAAGATCGATTTAATTTGATATATTTAATTAAAGATACTTGTAAGTGAATATTAGTTTACAGCCTCTATATTTTTACCCAATCAAGCATATAATAATTATATTTAAATTTTAGAGTCCAATCTAATTGTGAAGAATTAAATTTTGGATAAACTTTATTTCCTAATTCAAATATATTTCTTGATCACATAACAATTTAAACATTTAAATAATTTAATATTCTATATATATTTTTATGTTTTTGTTGTACATAATTATAAAATCTATATAATATGAGATATGAAAAAATTTATTGGAAAATTTAAATCCGGAATGTAAATATAACTTGGAAGCTTATACAATATTTTGAAGTATTAAAGCGAGTAGCCATTTTGTTAACCACTCAAGCATAAATACAAAAAAAATATTTTAAGCCATCTTGTTAACTAATAAAGTATGAATCACGCTTACTTATAATTGATATACTTTTCTCACAGCCACTTTTTTTTTAGCATGGTTTATTTGATTTGTTCACCTCCTGATTGTGACCACCGGATAATATATCATGCCAACTTTTATTCTATGACCGGGAGCTCCAACCAACAAAAGATTTTACAACAACATATATTGGGGGAAGAAATAGATCTCTAGAGATTAACAATACATTAACATTTGAACAACTTAAACTTAGGATCCTTGGAGTATTACGTTGTGATAACACAACATATATAGTGAACCTTGCATGTTGATTGTGTAATAATGGTAGTCACACCACGGTTCATATCACAGATGATGAGATTTGTTAGTTTGTATTAGTCGAGGCTAGAAGGAGGACCGTGATCATGTATGTTGATTCTGAAGAGTTACCCACGCAGATGCCAAGAGCGGTTTACTCTTCATCCATGTCATTTGATAACCCCTAACATTCCACCTATATATCCAGGTTTTTCTCAAACATGAATTCACACTAACTTCATGCTTACTCCCTCAATTATACAATAATTGGTCAATCATCGAGGTAATTTTCTATAGGCCCACACATATGATCGTTGATCCCCCAACATCACATTGCATGAGTGTGAGCGAGTGCCTACAATCGACCTCAACTTTCCAATCTATCTTTAAGAATTGCCTTCCTTAATGCCTCACGTTGGTAAATATGAGGTTGTTAATGTACCATGTTGAACCCATACAGAGCTAGAACCAATTCTTCCTGCTTATGAGACCATTGATAATGGGACAAGACACTGGTAGGTCCTATTACTATCGAGAATGTGGAGCTCCCATTACTTGGACATCAAATAATTTAGAATAACGTGGAAAACCTGGAGAACATGTTCTTCAATAATGAGTTCATTGAATTCATACGTACCACTAAGGAGTGCGATGCTTATGATGGTTTTAACGTCCTGATAGGCTGTCATCATGAGAACTTCGAGGGCAATCATTCTGGATCATCTGTATGAGGGCATGACATTCAAGAGCATGGAAGCACTATAATGTGTTCGTAATGGTTGGTTAATAATAAACAATGTTGAGTACAAAAAATCATGATCAAACAAGCAACGACTTGTAGTTACATGTGCTCAGCATGATTACCAAACTCATCATTGTCTATGTCGAGTCCATGCCGCTGGGAGCAAGCGCCTGGGTGGGGTTTGGAAGATTTCGACAATCTTCGGTCGGCTTATGTGCACACATCCAATTATGTTTGTCAATCATCGTAACTGCAGTTCAAAGTTTATATGCCATCATATAGCTGTGGTGTTAAGGCAACAATTATATTTGAAGTCAAGAGAGATCATTGCATGTATTAGCTACAAATTTGATATGAAAGTCTCATATTTAATGGCTTGGGATGCAAGAAGAAAAGTGACATTCTTAATTTTTGAGAGTTATGAGGAGTCTTACACTTCCTTATACCGGATGATGAAAACAGTGTGCTTAGCTATCCCCAAATATGTTTACAATATTGAAGTCAGTTAGCCATGACATCAGGTTCAAAGGAATATTTTGGACTTTTTGCTCAAGTATAAAAGGGTGGCAATTCTATCATTATGTACTATGTATGGACAATATATTTCTCTAAGGAAAACACAGAGGTACATTACTAGCAACTATTGTCATAGATGATAATGATAGTCTTTATCCAGTGGCCTTTGTAGTCGTTGAATATGAATTAGTAAAATCATGGAGTTAGTCATATGCTTCGTGATCTCATTGCCCTAGTATAAAATGATCGTGATTTAAGCATCATATCTGATAAACAACCTGGCTTGGTGTCATGCCCCAAAATCTAAAGTGAAAAAAATTATTTTCTTTTCTCTTTATTATCTTTGCAACTCATTTTTTTTCAAAATGGCATAAAAGAAATGGTTAGTAGAAGAATTTACTTGTAACCAGAGCTGCATTAATGATTTCATTATTTAATGATTAAATGTGTTTATATTTATTTTGTAATTTTTTAGATTTATTTATTTAATTTTGAAGGATTTATTTTATATTTGATATTTATTTGTTAAATAGGCAAATGGATCTGAAAGAAATGAATTTCTTTCACTTTAGATCTTGGGGTGTTACACCTAGTATATGGATGTAGTGAAATTTTCCATGGGCCGCCCACTAACATTATCTGTGTCACTTGCGAGAGAATTTCAAAAACGCTTTAAGACGTCTAGCCATCACGAATTGTGATGTTGTTTGTGATAGAATGTATTGGGCCAAAAATACTAACGATATTATTGTTCTTAATAGGTACATGGTCGACATACAAAATATTAAAAAGAAGCCTTTGATTGGTTGTTGGAATAAGATGCTAGCAAGTGGGCTTTGACTCATGATGTGGATTGTTGATATGGAATTATAACAACAAATTATTCTAAATGCTTCAACAGAGTCCTTAGAAGGGCTCGTTGATTGTCTATTCAAGGTCTTATTATAACTGTTTATTATAATCTTGTTATACTATTTCTTAAGAGAACAAGCAAGATTGAAGAATGGATCGCTTCATATAGTTCGACATTTTCTTCTTGTACAAAGGCTGCCTTGCAAGTGGCTGAACGTCATGAATGTAGAAGTCTACAACTAGCACAAATTAACAATCACAAGTTCAAAGTGTTTGACATATCCTGCAAATCATACTGCATCATCATTACATCCCTACAAATGTGTACTTGTATAAGTGGTCATCCACATGTATATCATAGCCCATGCATACATGCTATCATTGCTTTAGGCGCAAGACATTGGGTTTACAACTAATTTGTTTTAGCCTATCACACACTAGTTTATTACAAAGCAAGTTACTTCAATTTATTTCTTGTTATACCGTATAAGAGCTTGTGACCATCTTATAGTGTCAAACAGGAGATTGTGCCTTTGCTGGTACTTGCTTTTTGATATTGCGCCGGTAGGCCTTGAACAACTCAATATCATAATACGATGGACGGAACATATGCATCGTCATCTTGAACCTGCAGCGTCTACCGCAGCAGGAGTCATGGCAATCCAAATAACAATAGGTAAGAAAGTAGAAAATTAATTAGTCTTGAAAAAAATGAAAAAAAATTACAATCAAATTATGTAAAACCTTCTGATGTAAAATAAAAATATCTAACCTACCATTCTTCAATAAGTGCCTAACATATCGTTTCAATTTTTTTTTTCATATAACATATAAAATAAAAATAATATATGGTATCCAAAACTTTTTTTTTTCCAAAAATATGGTTGAAGCCGCAGGCGTAGAGGTGCACGGGCCAACCAGGTCCTTTCTTTTGATATTTTTATGGAGTCTGTTTCGTTCATTAAGATAAAATAAAAGGGCCCGTTACCTTCGCGTCCCTCCTCTACCGTCATCCTCTCCTCTGCTCGACGACCGCTCCCATCGTTCTCATCATGCTAATCTCATCTCCTCCTCCCCTTCCTCTCTGATCCTCGCATTCCAGTCTTCTTCCCTTTTTTCCGCATGCAGCGGCGTTCTCCAATCTTTGACGAGCAGATACGACCGCGATATTGACCGTCTCCGATGATACCGATATTTCTCCTAGAACTTTCAATTAGAAAACAAATATCTTCTTTTCTAAACAGACGGTGAACAATCTCGGCCTAGCTTCGATTATTTATCCGTAGAGATCAAGTATTTACGTAAAGGTGAGCACCTCGTCGTATGTAGGCTGCGACCGATCAGTAGCCGCCGATAAATTACCGAGAAAGGAGGAAAGAAATCGACAATGGCGAGATCCAGCGCTGACGATGTGGAGTTGAAGCGTGCCTGCGAGGCCTCCATCGAAGGGAGCAGGCACAATATTGTACTCTCCATCCGCGTGGCCAAGAGTCGTGGAATTTTTGGGAAATCTGCGAAGCTTGGCCGCCAGATGGCCAAAGCCAGGGTTATTGCCATCACCAGTAATCTCTTACTCACCACCTCATTTTATTTCATTCGCATTGTTCTTCCTCGTTACCTTCTTATTTTTGCAGGCCGAAAACAAATAACTCGCCTTCGACACCATCATTCACAGCAACATAAATCCTCATTTTAAATTTAATATTATTGAGCGCCACTTGACTGAAACGGAACTGTTAATTCTATTTTTGCAGACTTTACGACCTTCCACTTAATTTTATCTATTGTTCTTATTGATGCATCTCTCGCCCTAAATTTTCTATTGCCCATTTCATCTAATTTTAATGTAGGCTAATTTATCATTGATAGTTCTAACATTATCATTTTGTAATGCGTCTTTATTAATTTCGCACACATCAATCTTACTATTCCCATTCTTAGTGTGCGTTCAGGGATAGACCCTTGAATTTTGTATGTTGCGTCCTGGAGTATTCACGGCGGTAGATAAATATAAAATTTAGCGTCTAAGCATTGTACGAAAATCCAGTATGCATACAGATAAAGAGAGAGGGTGTTGCATTTAAGCGACATCAAGATTTTTACGTGGAAAACCCCTAAAAAAGGGAAAAAACCGCGGGGCCTAGCCCAGTTTGAATGAATCCACTAGTATTGCAGTTGATTACAAATGAGGCCCTTCCTTGGGGGAAGGCCTTGATGTACATCTTATATGAAGTACATGATGAGAATACAAAGAGGCACTGTTGACGTATTCGTTTGGTCGGAAGAACCATAGTCAATGGGCGACGTAAGTCGGAAGGACCGTAGTCGGAGGGCGACGAAGGTTGATAGGATTGTAGTTGGTGGGCGATGTAAGTCGGCAGGACCGTAGTCGGCGGGCGACAGAGGTCAGAAGGACTGTAGTCGGCGGGCGACGAAGGTCGATAGGATTGTAGTCGGTAGGCGATAGAGGTTAGAAAGACTGTAGTCGGTGGGCGACAGAGGTCGGAATGATTATAGCCGGTAGAAGTCCAACAATGGATAGAAATCCCACATTGGATAGATGCCCGATGAAAACCCTACAACATGCATAAGTCCGGCGTCGAGTAGAAATCTAGCGACGAGCGGAGGTCCGTCGTCGGGTGGAAGTCCGAATTCAGTCGGCGGCCGGGGAGAACTCCGACCTTAGATGATATTCGGGCAAAACTCCAGTCACTTGGAAATTAGATAGAATTCATGCATCACTTGGAGATCGGGCAGAGTTCTGACGTCACTGGAAAGTCGGATGGAATTCCGGCGTCACTTGGAAGTCAGGCAGAATTGCGGCATCATTTGGAAGTTGGGCGGAGTTCCGACGTCATTTGGAAGTCGGGTTGAATTCCGGCGGTGGTCAAGGAGGAGTTTCTTTCCTCCTATCCTTCTTCTCTTCTATTCTCCTTCTTCTCTCCTTCTTCTTGCTTGGGTCCCCTCTCAAGAGAAATGAGAGGCTATTTATAGTTTTTTGAGGATGTCATGACTCGTAAATAGGGGGAGGATCAAGGTCAAATGTGGAGTGGATTGGATGGACGACTGATATTGAATCCCTTGATCGTGGACCGTTTGTCAGACATTTCAAGTTCTTAATGTATTGGAATTCGACAATCTTGGGCTCGTTGGATTCTTCTCGTCGAGCCGATCGATTCGACTATAAGCATGTCATGTTTGGTAATCCAAATTGCGGTTTGAACCTGCCAACAACGCTTCGGGTCTTCGATTCGGACTCATTTGGGATCATATTGAGTTGAATTTGGTGTCGTTGGGTTCGTATTTCTGAGGCGCTCAGTTTGACTGTAAGTTTGCTAAAATCGGAGTTTAGGTGATCCCATATTTAATTTTTGAAGTTTTCGGCTTGATTTTTGCCTCGAGATTCATGCCGATCAAGATAATTTTTTGATGATATATCAGTTTTTATAACTTAACATCCTATTTTCTTAAAAAAAATTCGAAACTTGTTAAATTATGCTTCACCCACTTTTCCCGGTCAAAGAAGCAAAGAGAAAAGCTGTTTCCTACATCTATTGGGTAGTTCTAAACTGTATTAAGGTTATTTCTTCAATTGGAAAATAATTTGATCTTCTTATTAGTAATATGGGCATTATATTAATTAATAATGATATTTAAGTTTGTGAAGATGTAGGTATTTTGTCCAATATCTTTGTTAACCATCGCTCTACTCTCCAAATCAATTGTAAAAGGCACTTACTTTAAAATCTAGTTAAAACCATGAAGAATTATTGTACTTTTTAACTTCTTATGGGCTTTGTATTGCTAACTTCCTGTTAGATGTGATGTGGCAGTCGCCTGAAGCTAGCGGTGCAAAATAGAGAGAAACATATAAACCTAAAAGCACTAAATTGATATTGTTTTCTAGTTTTCTCTTTTCATACTTACATCTATATTGTTAAAACAAGAGAAAATAGTTATAAAGTTAACATAGTACATTATAATCGAATAAATGAATAATGTTTAAGGTAGCAGTGGTAGAAAAGCAAAGTAGGAATACTACTTTTGCTTATTATATTAAGATGCTCCGAATCAAGTCCAAAAATTCGGCCCCATCCTCCGCTCGAACTGTGGCTTTTTTTTTTTTCCTTTGGCGATGGGAGTTTTAACAAATTAAGTTCTGGGATAAATTTTGGGAAGACAGATGGGTTTGTAGATTAGACACTACCCAGAGATTGCACCCTCATTTTGCGAGGACTTTATGATCTGAGTTCTGGTTTCCTATAGGCGCAAGCCCCTACAGTTAATTGCCCCTCCCGATCACAAGAGAGAACTTTTGTTTAAGGCTAGTTGTCAATCAGATATGTAGAGATACGTAGTATTTGGCATGTAGTAGCAACATGGGTTGAAGTTGAAGTTTGAAGGGTTGGAAAATTTGATATTTAAAGTAGAAATTTGATATTTTCATTTAACACGGCCATCATCGGGGTGTTTTGGGGCATTTTATGGTTATTTGTTAAACATTGTCGACTTCTATTTACTCGCTTATGAGGATCGGATTCAAATTTATTGACCCGCGCAACATCCCTAGACGTCACATGTGTACCAATAACATGCTCGTCGGAGCCCATGCGAGTTTCGTGATTGCATTTACCCATTGTGTACCCATGTGTATACAAACTGCGGTGTATGTACGAAGGTACTTTGAAACATTTATAAACGTCTTCTATCCGCTTGCATGGATGTTGCGGATTCGGTGGCGTGGTATAGCAGCTTTTGAATTGAGTTATTCGCTGCTTTGTACAGGTATACTGTCGTGTACTATTTTTTGCTTTCTGCGGGTGGATCATAGTGCACTAACGAATCTCCTGCTTTAACTAATAGATGTTGTTATATGTTGCAGTGCTTTCATATTTATCCATAATTAATATGTTGAATACGTAACGGGTATATTGGTGATCACTGCCTTGAAAATAACTCTTCTCAAGATTTATAGTGTAGTAGATGCTGGAGCTGTTTTCTTCCCGAGTATAAGACTAAGAAGAAATTTGGAAACACCAGGAAGTTTAGTTCGAATTTGTTTAAATATCTATTCCATTCTGCCGGGAGGTGTCATTCTCTGTACATCGAGTTGTCTTCATATCCGACGTACTTGCAAATCTCAATCACCGCTGTAGTAGGTGATATATATACTTGTGTCCACAAGGGTTCGTTGTGCTTACGATATACCCATTGTTGTTATCCACAAATGGCTCGTGTTTATTCACAGGAATCCGTTACATTCACTACGACCTCCTGGAAATATTCGTAGAAGAACCATTGCTCTTGCATCATATTCACATTTCACCAATCTCTGGTGGTTTGATGTATTTGTTTGCAGGGACGGATCTTCTGCTATCAATTGACAGCGTTGCCATCTCAATCTTGTAGGGATTGTCGTAGGTGTCTATTACATTTGCATTATGTACACCTTTTTCTTTCACAACTTATTTGCGGCGATGGATCCTTCACTATTAATTTCCAGTGTCGCCTTATTCAATCAACATGTGAATTATTGTTTGTATTGAGGTTTTCAATAATGCATATTGGATACACATATGCATTCTGCAACCATCTGTTATCCTTGCAAGTATGGTGCATTTGATCTCGTAGAGACTGTTGTAAGTGTCCACTACCTCTTTGTTTGTATGCATTGAGGTCTAGTAGTGTGCCTACTTGTAACTCAATGTTGGTTTCGAGGATGTTGCAATATCCTTCCTACAAGAACTCACGAGATATTTGTCGCATCTTAGTCACATTCATTTGAGTTTGTATTTATTTGCCATGTCCAAGTTCAATTCCACTTAGATATGTTGTTATGGGTTCAGCTCTTTGTATTTCATTCGAACTCAAGTTCCTTGAGTCCCCTGTTGTTCTTGAAAGTTCATGTTCTTTATTGTTCATGTCAAGTTTGAATTTAGCTTGAGTTTAATATGCAAGTTCACTTGCAAGTTCAGTGCGTATGCACTATACCATTTCTAAGTCCACAAGTTCTTGTTGTCCACATCTTGTTCCAGTTTGAGTTCAGTTTGAGTTCCTTGTTGGCATGTTAAATTCCAAATTCTTAATGTATTTTGTTCAAGTTTGGATTAAATTTATTTGATTTGTGTTCAAGTACAAGTCCTTGTAGTTCATGCTCAAGTTCACTAGTTCGTGTTCATTTGAGTCCAAGTGTGGTCATATGTTCACCCGAAATTTTGGCAGCCTCCCAACGTCTCTCCCATTTAGGGGAAAACTACGGAAAACTGGGCCTTCCCACCACACTAAGAAAAGCGTGTATGGTAGGTGTCCTCTGACGAGGACACCACGACAGTAAAATCTTCGTCCCCACCACGCTAAGAAAAGTATGTATGGGTCTTCAAATGTACCAGTTGCAAAAGAAGAGCAGTTGTTTCCCCGCAGGTACAAAGCCGCGTACGGGTACTTAAGATTATCCCAGCCTCGCTAAAAAAAACGTGCACTAGGTAATAATAATAATAATAATAATAATAATAATAATAATAATAATAATAATAATAATAATAATAATAATAATAATAATAATAATAATAATAATAATAATAATAATAATAATAACTTAAAAAATGCCCAAAGGGCTGCTTGGTAACAGGATTTGGCCGAAGAGGTGCGCGGCAGGGAGGAAGTTAACCTCACGGCCAGTGAGCTCCTGTTGTTGCTTTCGATCAAACATGAAAGGAATGTCGTCGAAGGGCGAAGTCGACCAATAAGTAGGGCCTGAAGAAGCTTGCGGAAGGGAGAAAGTTGACTTCACAGAGAGCGAGCTCCAGTTCTTGCTTTCAATTAAAATGTTGGAACTTTCGAACCGACAGGAAGGGATGTCGCGGAAGGAGCGAAGTTGGAGAACCACGAAGGAGGCGGGGGAGCTATGAGAAGAAAGAAAATTTCCTTCACTATGAGCGACTCCTGTTGCCGGTTCCGATCAAAATGTTGTAACCTCCGATTTGACAAGGAAGGGGACGCCGTCGAAGAAGCGTGCGAACAGGAGGAAGTTATCTTTACAGTCGGCGAACTCCCTTTCTTGCTTCCTATCAAAGTGTTGTAACTTCCGATTTGACTCAAAGGGAACGTCGTCGGAGGAGAGGAGTTGAGCAGCGACGAAAGAGCCAAAGAAGCGCGGGAGAGAAAAGAAAAAAAAGATAGCAAGAGAGATCGAGGGAGCGAGCGCGAGAGAGATCGAGGGAGCGAGCGCGAGAGAGAGAGGCCGAATGTGGGGAGAAACGACACGAGCGAGTTGTGAAGGCGATGTGGAGAGAAACGATGTTGGCGTGTGACCGACGTGCGAGGGATGGCTTCGGGCAGGTATGCACAATTTCCTTTTTTTGTTTTATTCGGCAGGTCAACATAGTGGTAGAAAAATGAAATAAGAATGCTATTTCTCTTGCTTAATATGTTAAGATGCTATGCATCAAATTTATATGCTAATATGCTCTACATCAAGATGTTTCTCCACATTTTGTGCTGATATATTGTCACGACCCGGCCCGGTTAGCTCGTAGACGAGGCGGGAACGGAATCGGACGTTCAGAACATTTCAATCATCTTAAAACATGTAATTAAAAATCTAAAAGACTTTAACAGAGATTTAAAAGTGCATCTAAACTTTTTCCAAAACATATATTTAACATTTCAAGTCATATCAAAAGAGAATTCATTTACATAGGGTGGTTACAAAACTAAACAATTCATGCCAAAACTACCCAAAAGGAAAAATTAACTACAACTACGAAAACATCAAAAGAACCTATCAGCCAGTATACGACGACTGTAGGTAAACCTTGGTTGTTCTGCCATCACCTACGAGTAGATTCTCCTGAAAAGTATCCTGAAACTTGGGTGTGAGTTACGCTCAGCAAATGACAACTCCATCTAAAGTTCATATGCAATGAAGAAGAAAACAATATGCAAGTTGATAACATATGCTTATATGTCTCAATGTCATATGCTTAGTGTATGTCAAATGCCATGTGCTATGTTTTCCATAATATCTTGAATCACATGCTTAACATGAGACTTATTACATCATATTTTTATCATTTCTTTCATTTCATGATATATTTTTCAATGTCATGCTATTCATTAATATGCTTATTCTCTTATTCGTATCATATACATCCGTACCGGAGTACCGAAATTGTACTGATCAGGTACACATATTTAATGACCATATCATTTTTCTTTCTTTCCTTTATTTCCATATTGCCTCAAAGGGCCATATTTGCTCTAAAGAGCCTTATTGTGCCAAGGCACCATATTGGTATTCCGCCTCAACAAGCACAAACTTTGCATTTCAATATCATAACATAAAATGATAATATGAATCATACATATGATGTATTTGATTAAGCATGAAGATGATGCATTTAATTTAGCATGAAATTGAACGTTTTAACATATGAAGAGCTTTTCTATCCATATAAGTACTAAGTGAACGTGACATATAAGCATTTGATTACACATGAAAACTTGTAAAGTACTATGTAACTTTTATGTAAAAGTTTTCTATCTTGCATGTTAACATGAACATAATAAAATGACATAAGAGAATATGTAATTAAGAAAAACAAACATGTACTCTAGAATGTAGTGTCACTTACCTTAGGTTTCCTTCGTTAAACTTCTTCGCACAATTCCTTGAATCGAACTTGTCTTAGGTTCGACCTAAAGAACACAATTGCTAACAATAATTATATAATCTCATTAATCGTTCATTCTCTAAATTTTCCTACACCATGAATTATCTTTTTAATATAAATTTTTCGGTTTCGCTCTAAACCCAATTTTTGGAACCCCAAGATTGCACCAATTTCATTCCATTTGCATATAAAAACATTATCTTTTTATATATATAAATTTCAGGCATTAAAATTTCGGATTTAATCATAAAAAAATTAGTAAAATTATTTTTTTCTCAAAAATTAAGTTTCCCCTAATTAGAGAGCTCCCTAAACCTTTAGGAATAATATTTGTGAACATGCAAGATCAAAAACCCTAGTTTTGGAAAAAACCCTAATTTATAAAACCCAAATTCTTAAAGAAAAATTTGCATTTTTCTTCATAAAGTTCCTTTCCCTAATATCTTCTAGCATTCCCTACAAAAAAAAAAAAAAATCCAAAATGGAGAAACCCTAATTTCGTAACCTATGCTTTTCCTTAAGGAACCTTCAAGTTTAAGGCTTAAAAAAGTAGGTAAAACCAAGCCCTAAAGTTCTTCTAAAGAAATCTTCAATAAAATTCAAACCCTAAATATTTGCTTTAAGAAAATCTCATGAAAAGAATAAGATTCTTCAAGATTGACTTACCTTCTAGCTTCTCCAAGTCTTCCTCTAACGTTTTCCTAAAAGATCTCGCCGGCAAATCAAGCCGACCGCCACTCCCTGAGCTCTCCTGTCACCTCCTCCCTCTTCTCTCGCGTGCGGCCGAATGGAACGAACAAGGGTCCCTTAGGCGTGAGGAGCTTTTAGGGAAATAAGGTTATGGCCAATTTACGCATGTACCCTTATTCATAAACATTTCCTTAAGGGCTCATGGGGCCAAAAATGGAAGAAATGACTAAATGTTACTTAAACTTCTTCGGCAAATTTTAATTACCAAACCGTACGAAATTTGATATAAGTTCTTTATATCGTTTCGATCAGAATTCGTGTCGAATTTAATAAAATTTATTTCGTCGAATTCTGACGACTTTGAAATTTCACCTAAGTTCGTCGCGGTGCATCGAAATGCGTGCGACGCACTCGAACGACGAATTTCGGGTTTTACATATATTGTGCCTTGCATCTCTTTCTTTGCTTTAGAAATTCTATCTGAATTGCAGATTTCCTTTTATGTTTAATATGATTTGTAATAATGAACTATCAGTACATTAATATGCTCCTACAACCGTTAATTTTTGTGATATTGAAATCTATAAATTGCCTTGATTTGAAACTTTGATTGCATTAATTATACAGGACGAAATTACTATACCTGTTGTTTATCCCGTGAACTTCTATAATGTTTCGAAAAATTTTATATAACTAATAAGTGATCCTGGCAGCCAAGTCAAAGGGTCAAAAAACCAAAGCCTTTCTTCGAGTCCTGAAATATTCAAACGGAGGACTTCTTGAGGTAAACTTCCTAATGCCCATCTATTGTTTCTTTTTAATTGATCTAAGATATCAGGAGAATTAATCATTATAGTAGTTATATTTGTAAGTTACTGAAGTTATGAAATTATATTATGCTTTGTTTTCGTTCTTATTTCTTTATTGATGTCAACTTTTGTTGGCTTCAGTTCTTTCATGATAAGATTTGTAAGAACTAATTTTCAAACATGCAAAATGTTCGTAAGAATTAATTTAAATTTGGAGCGTCCATAACTTATTATATTTTGTTTTTGTCATATATTTATATACTTGTGATTGACAAGGGTTTTATTAATTTTCAAACAAGGAAAATGTTCTTATATCAAACTAAATTTGAAGTGTCTATAACTTCTTGTCATTAATATGTTGTCAATGCCTACTAATATATTTGTATTTTATTGATTTACAAGGGTTTTATTTAGGACAAATTCTTGCCTTTGACATTAGAGCCATCTTTGCAATTTAAAAGGCTGAAATGTAGGCAAATCATAACTAGAGTGATTCATTGCCAAAATCATACTTTGACAACAAAAGATATGCAACGAGCAACATCACCTATGCTAGTCCATCCAATTATTGTCAATTATAACCAAAGATGTTTCTTATCATAAAAAAGCCGTCAAATTTTAAAGCAAATACATTTAGTCCTCAGTCATGCATTTATTCAATGCGAAATCATAACTGGTGGGAACTCTATCTGAATCTAAGTCTCTTATATACTATTTCTTACTCAGAGAAGCCATTCATCTATTTTTTACTCTACGTTTGCAAGGATGATAAGTTTAGGTTTGATTAAGGTTTATAAAGAGTTAAATGCCAAATCAAGTGCATTCGTTTCATCATATTAAAAAAACTCATGCTACTAAGGATGTGATGTGTGTTCCATTATAGGATCGTTAGCTTGATTGTAATGATGCCCTTATATTACAAATATGATTTTAGTGTAACACCCTATAACATCCCTTAATAGGCATGGAGTATTACTAACATAAACATCTCATCGTTTGATCAAACAATACTTTTGAACATTTGAAAATCTTTATAAAGCATCCATCTGTCCTCATTCATCCCTTCAAACAGAAGCAACTAATAACTTTAATTTCAACATGAGAGACTTACAGAGCCACTACTAAAGAAAATCCAGAGTAATATATCACTAGTTACATACCTCAAGTTTAGCCTTCCCAAACATAGATAAATACTAACATAATATAACATATGGAATACTTGACAATTTAATCTGCTATGACCTTCTCTTTGCCCTTTCCTGTAACAACAACCAGTAAGAAAACACTGGTGAGCTATGAGACTCAATAAGCTTTGCAAATTAATTAATATTTAAAGTAAAATCATTTGGAATAATCAGGCATTGAAATCATTATAAATTCATAATTAACTTTAATCTTCACTTCTTCTGAATTCTACAATGAATATCAATTTTTATCTATAAAAGATTTGGCTACACTTCATAACATTATTCAATGGAGCCCAGGTAAATCTGACATTATCGCCATTGAATTACATAGAGGTCCCTTTTGCCTCTTTAGGGGTCCCTTTTGCCCCACCTGCTATGCAGGTATCATATTCTCTGGGGTTCCTTTGGCCCCTCCTGTAATACAAATATATTATATGGGGTACCCCTGGGGTCTCTTTTGCCGTCCTGTAATTATAGTTATATATCATTTGTAGCCAAACTTTACTTTTCAATTGATATTCACAAAGCTTTCAGTGTTCACAAGTCATACTTAAGTTGTTGCATTCTTTCATAATCATTGCTGTAGTCACTAGTGTATAATTAAAATACACATCATATGCAAGTAAATCAACATCTTTCCAAAATAGTATCAAATAAAGAAAACATTTAGATTAACATATTAAACCTTGTTTTACACTTACTTGATTTCATTATGTATCTGGTTGTTCGTACCTGAAAACTTGAATTAAAAATCCTTTCTATACATTAAACAAATTTCATAACATTTTACTTTAATGCATTCCAATTCAACCTTCATGCCAATAACTGAAAGTTCTTAAATTTGAATATAAATACATTACTTACTTTCTTGTCGAGGTGTCTCCAATTCTCTACTTCGAAGTCTTCTACAATTATAAGTCACTTCGAAGCTTTCTTGATGTAGACAAAGGGGGGGGGGGGGGGGGGGGGCACACCTGGAAAAAAAAAATTAAAATCAACAAAAATAAAAAATCTTTTTGTACCCTTGAGTCTACTAGCTCAATCAAAATTGAGTTGAAATTTTAGCTCATTTATGAGCTGGTCTTTAGTTCACTTATTGAACTAAGGGTTAGCTCATTATTAGCAATGATTTTAGTTCATATTTATCTTATATTAAATGTACTTTTTATGCTTTTTATGTTTTTAATTATGTAGTTCTCTTGGAATTCCAAACTGGCTTTTGGAATTCCAAGAATTGTCTTTTCCCAAGCGGTGGCTCCTTGGCTTCCTCCCTTGGGCTGCTGTTTTCCGTGCCTTGCCTCTTGGATCTCCGGCCGGCTGCTGGTTTTCCGCACCTGGCTGGTTTCCCGCGGCTGTGGCGCCTTGGTTCCGTGCGGCCTCCTTGGCTCCCGCGGTTGCCTCTTCGGTTCCTTGGCTTGGGTTGTGTTTTTCCGTGAAAAGCATTTGGGATTCCATGCATGTGATGTTTAGGTTCTTGTGATAATTAATGTTAGTGTCTCTTTGTATTCCCTTTCATACCTATATATATGGGAGGATTTGTAATGTTTAAAAAAGTTGAATGATATGTTATTTTTGGAAAAGCTATAACCTGCGGGTTTGCTTTGGAAATCCCGCGGGCTCTTTCCAACCTTTCTTTTCGGGCTTCTAACCTCTTTTGTCTCTCCGCAAGTGCCACTCCACCTGTATCCCTCTTCTCTAAGTGAAGCAACTTTAGGGTGTCTTTTAATTTCGATTCGAGTTTGTTAAATCGTCGTTTGTAGTATTTTAATTTCTTCTTCTTAGTTTTATTTGAAATGTAAGAGTTTGTTCTTTCTATTTCTCGTCCTTTAATAATTTCGTTAGAAGTCTTTGTTGTGTCGGTGTTCATTTTCCTTTGTGATAAAAAAATATAGAGTCCCCTATATTTTTTGATTGCATCATTTCTCTTTGTATGAATTTATCTGAAGAAATCCTAATCTTACAATTGTATACACTTAGAACTTTTATCATTTCTTTTTGAGAATATAAAAGACAATGATAATGCACCAAAAATGCTTACCTCTTATTTTCACTACAAATTTCTTATCATTCTTCCTTCATGGCTATCGATTCTTCATGCACAGTACTGGTTTCGTCTGCACATCACTTTATCGATCCTTTATAATTTTCCAACACTGCATCAATTCTTTTCCATCTGCCTTCTGTTATTCGCCTCAACAGCATACTGGCCTCACACGGCTGCTATTTAATTACTCTCAACTGATCCCAATTTCCCACTGTGCCCCTCATTCCTCTTGCCGAATTGCTACAGGTTCTCTGCTACCGAAGACTGCTACAGGAATTTCTAGTTAGTGTGCCGAAAATCCACAGCATTCCACTGTTCTGAATCTCGCACTGTGCCGAAACTTGCACTGTGCCGTAACCTATAATTCCTCTCTATTTCACATACAGCAACTCCTTTATCATTAATTGCCTCCTAAGCTTATCGTGAAAACCACTATAAGAGTGGCCCCACACCAATAACGGCTATCTCATCATACATCCCAAAGGAAACATCTCTTAAAAAATAACTGTTACGAATTAACTATAAGAAATTAATTTTACTTAATAATAATACTTCATTTATTTAACAATAATTATTTGTTAACTAATTATTTAAGTGTTTTTTTAAAATTCATTTAACTTTAAATGAATTGACTTTTTAACTTTTCATTACTGTAAAGTTGGATGTAACATTTAGCTTGCATGTTTTCCAATGGTCTATGAGTTATGAGCCATAAGACACTGGATAGGGCCTGAAGGCCTCCTTTAACCAAAGTTGACCCCTCAACAACCTTCTTATCCTGAGTTTATGAGTTCTCTTTGGACAATGAAATCATGGTTGTTGATAAAACAATTTTCGATGCAGTTCGGTCAATTACCTTTGTAGACTATGTAACAATGACCCATGATAACATAGAATGACAGAACTTTATGATCTTAATCAGATTTGTCATCCTTCCTCAATCATTTGGTCTAAATTAAATAGAGATCTATCCTATTTTATACTTCAAATTATTACCACCAAAGCAAAGCATCATTGAGCTTATGGACTAGTCTTAAGTAAACATTCTCTCCAATGATTGAAAGAATTAATTAATCATCATGACTTGCATCTATGGGAGATCTTGAAACAAATCATAAATCCTCACAAGAGGATTTATGATTTGGTTCATGTCTTATTTGTCATTCAGTACATCTTCTTCACAAAAATCGACGCATATATTAACTCATATTTTCAATTGGGTTGTGTGGAAATGTTAAGAGTCACATTATCATTCTTCTTAAGACTTACAGGAACATGCTCTAAAAATGTATTGCCCCAAAAATGTCAAAGGAAATGTTAGATATATAAAATTAATTTTTGGGCAAGCTAGACCTCAAGTGTATCAAAATATAATATTAGGAAAAAAAGTAAAAATAATTTATGGATTATTTGTATAGGGAAATTTTTATCCTAGTTATCTAATATGTTCAATTTAATCCCTTGAATCATCAAATATGATCTAACATAACACAACAGAAGGATTGTTTAGATCATATTGGAGGAATTATGGAACTATTTTGTATTAGATTTGAGGTGTCAAGAGACTAAATCAAACACATTAAAAAGTCTAGGGATAAAATGGCATATTCTTGAGATGATTTTGACATTTTTCTTGTAAAATTAATATATTAGGATTGTTTCTACTTAGATGTTAATGTTTATAGTAAATTATCTCTGTATATGATTAATGTCATTTAGTAGGTGGTATGCTAGTTAGAGAAAATGATAAAAAATGGTCCTTCGTCTCTTTATGAGGAACCAAAATGGTCTTTTAATATAATTGAGAACTATTTTAATCTTTTATAAAGTGCCAAGAGACAATTTTGATTCTTTTCTCGGTAGTCATATTATAAGACTTTGATGCTATACTTTGTTTTTTTAAAGATCGAATGTCATACCAGTTAATGCATAACAATTTAATAGTTAACAACAAAAATCCCTCTTTCTTTAGGACTGTGTATGCACACATGCAGGCATGTTTTTGTATTGACTTAGCTTGATTTGACTCAAAAGGCGGCTTAAAAATTGGTGTTTTTTAGAAGATTTGAACAAGAGTAGTTAAAATCAAAATATTTGAATTGGAGTTGAGATTGATTAATTTGCTAAATCTATTTTCTATCGCCCCTTATCTGTCCCTAATCAACATAAATTTGTTGGTTTAAAAGTGCACAAGAAGTGCAATAATCATTTTTCTTTATCTTTCAAAGATATGCTTAAAGAAAGAGCGCACAGAAAGTGCTTAAATGTCATACTTATTTTTCTGTTTGGTCTTATAGCCCGCAAAACTCTATAAGTTGAAGCACCTCTCAAAAGTGGAGGTCATCCAAAATGATCCATCAGGCTGCACCTTTATGCTGGTATTTACGTTTGTGCTTTATCTTCAGTTCTCTTAATGTTTACAAATGTTATTAATTTCTCTAGTTTTCTGTTAGTTGATGGGATTGTCTCTCTATACTTTCTATTAACAATTATCTGTTTGTATGAATCACTTTTTAGGGATTTGATAACCTAAGGAGCCAAAGTGTTGCTCCTCCTCATTGGACCATGCGAAACAAAGATGACAGGTGACCTTTGGATTTGGTTACTTTACCTTTATTTTACAACATATATTGCATGTCGGGTTGTTAAAGGAAACAATCAACAACTTTTGATTGACATTACAGAAAAAGCTACAGATAGCGTCTATTTTTATTTATCTAATTCTCTTTCTGTAGGAATCGCTTGCTTCTTTGCATTTTAAATATTAGCAAGGAGGTATTGGGCCGTCTCCCCAAAGTTGTTGGCATAGATATCGTGGAGATGGCTCTATGGGCCAAGGTTCATCGCCGTACATATTTTTCCTCATCTCAATTTTAGATGCTCTCTGCACATCTTCACTCATAATTTGTTCTTTTTCACAGATTTACTTAGTCATCCTTGTTGAGTTTTGGCATACACTAATAATTTAAATGGGATATTGTATATATATTTTCGAACAAAATCACCCATGTATTTCATGTATATCTAAACCCTATATCATCATCGTTATCATCATTTGCAACCAAAATCATCTATTTTGACGAATAATATATTGATGCGTATGCTAGAATCACAATTAGTTTCAATTATTGATTGTTCTTAGGATTGATGCGTATGGTAGAATTAAGAAGACCTGCTAGTTTTATTAGGCAATTCACTAACCGATCTCACCAACCAAATGCTCATTTCTGCATATTCTGTGCTATTCTATCATTTTTTACTAGCGGTAGTTATCTTCACAGTTTTATTTATTTATAGTGACTTCCGATAGTTATTTTCTGTCTCTTGGTATAATGTAATTCTTTAATTATCTCAGGAGTTCCCTCTAAGTGCTCAAACCTTCTCAGCTTGCCTCAAAACATCAAATCAACTGATCACAAGAAGAATGTATGCTTTTTGCAAATGATATTCTTCTTGTTGATAAGATTAGAGGTGGAGTTGAAGGAAAACTTGAATTATGGAGGTCAACTTTAGAGTCTAAAGGTTTTCGTGTGAGTAGATCTAAAATAGAATACATTGGGTGTAATTTTAGTACTAATAGATCTAGTGGGGGATTATGACTTTGTGTGATCAAGTCATTAAAAAGAATACATTTATATATCTCAGTCAATTGTTGAAAGTGATAATGAAATAGATAGTGATTTTATTAATAGAATTCAAGTTGGATGGTTGAAGTGGAGGAATGTATAAGACCTGTTATTTGATAGAAAAGTATCACTCAAACTTAAAATAAAATTTTATAAGTTGTAGTGAGACCTGCAATGCTTTATGGCGTAGAATGTTCGCCATTAAAAGAGAAACATAAAATTAAGTTAAATGTTATAAAGGTGAGGATGCTTAGGTGGATGAGTGACTTTAGTTTTAGAGACAGAATGCAAAACGAGTATACATGGGGCAAGGTTGGAGTAGTCCAGTGGCAAATAAGTTTTGAGAGGGTTGTCTTAGATGGTTTGGTCTCATAAAGTGTCATCCTTTTGATGACTCTGTTAGGAGAGTAAATGTATTAGATTTGCCTATGTTAGAAAGATAGAGGTAGACCTAAAAGACTTGGCTATAAAATATTAGAAATGACCTTTCTTTATTAGATTTAAATGAGAATTTGACTCTTAACAGGACACAAATTTACCTCTATCTTTAAAAGAGGGTTGTCTTAATATGACTCATATGGAGAGAAATGATTCATGTAGCCGACTCCACGTAGTGGGATAAAGGCTTGATGTTGTTGTTGTATTAGATCCAATTATGAGTTCAATGCCTTTGCGTTTGTGTCAATTGAATTTTTCTGTAATTAGTTATGTTTTTTATAAGTTCTGCATATTTAATGAATTATTTAATTATTTAATTAGAGAAGATTTATTATTTTTTAATCAAATTAACTCCAAATCTTTTGAAATCTTCCCAAAATATCATTGATGACTCATAGGGATGATTATAATTGTTTAAAATTATTTTGAAATTTTTTATATTTTTAAATATTTAATCTAATTAATTATTGATTTTTCTGATTTTGAAATTACTTTTTTGTTTGGTTAAATTTTAAGGGGTATTTAATTCTGAGCAGTATGACATTTATCATTTATTTTTGATTTAATTTGGATTTATTATGAATTAAAGAAACTCTTCAATGTGGGTGATAAATTGATACTACACACCCTTAAACTTGGCACTAATAAGTAAAATCCTACTCACTAACGGGTCAATGGGTTTAAAATTAAATGCAGGGTTTTTACAATGACCTAAGGTTCAGGGAGATCCTATTCACATGCATGATTTTAGAGACTTAGGGGCCTTAAGTTTTAGAAATACTTACCTCACCGGAGACAGTCCGGTGGTTTTCGGCCATAGTATTCCATTTGGAAGAAATGGGGGCGACTAAATTTACTGCTCCGTTGCTGTCTAAGTTCCTCGTCCACAACTCCTTGTCCAGATGCTCGCCACACTTCCTCGCAAAACATAACAAACAAAAAGGAGAAATAGTGATTAAAGCAGTTATTAATTCAATGAAGAAGTATATGAATTTAAATTTTAATTAAAACAAAATATTTACCTTTTTTCAAACTTTTTCACCAACTTTATTTGATTTTGCTTTTGGAATTTCAATTTGGAAGAGGCTTGTGTAATTTTGGAACTCATCCAAAGACACAAGAAAAGGGGTGAATAAGAGGTAGGGAGTGAGAAAGAAACATGCACTTCTTCTTTTATAATAAACACTTCACTTTCCAAAAATTCACATCTATTCCAAGCAACCACTAATGGATGCAAAACAAGTCTCCACACCTTCCCTTTCCCAAATCACAACATGAAACCTCTTATGTATGAAATATTGAAGCACGACAATGTACACATTACCCTCCAACATATACTTTTATATTTTTAGATACCAAGTAAGCATTCAACACCTTTCCCAAAACATCACAAAGACACTTGATAATTAATGACACATTTACCATATGGTTTGTCAAAATTCGAAAGGGGCATTGCTACAAATCACTCCCATCCACAATAGCTTCAATCTTTTATTTTCTAATTATGATATGAAATTGAGCAAATATAAACTCATTTGTAAGCTCTTATTTACATATGCTCATGAATGCATGACTCAACTTAAATGCCTATGCAAGATTGAGTGAAACAAAACGATTGTTTCTTACTTCTCTCCAAAACTTATAAGCTACCAATGTAGTCATCCAACTTTCTTATATATTGCATATGCCTAGATATGGGTATAACCTTGAAGCACAAAACATATGTATATGTTCACTCAACCCAACCATACATTATTGTATTGAAGAGATGATATTGCAACTTACATATTAATGTAGACTTTTCCAAAAAATTTAGAAATGTTTGATATCAAATGTCATGTGTTGTATCACATGTAACCCCTCCAATTTAACCATGACTCATGGAGATCAAACATGTATTCAACAATTCTCACTACAACTAATGCGAACACCACATCCCATTTACAAATGATGATAAAAAAAATGCTTTAAAGAAGAAAGGCCTATAAGTCCTTATATTTCTAAAAGAAAATGGCAATAGCTCTTGTGTATTCTTAAATTTTGTGAAAGCAAAGTAAATAGAAGGGAAGAAAACTCCATCGACTCTTTTAAACCTCATTACTTCAAACAAAATCACTATATATCATTGATGGTGAAATATGCTTTCAACATATGTCCATTAAAAAAATTTAAAGAGAGGAGATCAAGATTCTATTTCTTCTTTCAAGCATAATGTGTGTATTTCAAGAGCCTTCACTTCATTGATTTAAACAATTCAAAAAGAAATATTCCCATTCAAACATTTCCATAAGAAACGGTGAAGATAAAGGTCATCTAGGAATCAATTTATAAAGGATGGTTGGTGACTCAAGCAAACATCAACCACAATCTCTTCATTATTTCATTAGTATGTGAAGAAATTAGACATAAGACCAACAATAATCAGGAAATCTGCCATAAAGAATTCTTAGGATCAAATAAAAAAATTAATAAAAATGCAATCATCATATGTATGTAAAGAAATAATATACAAGTTGTTAGTCAATTCATAACAGTAACAGTCATATAGATGTGAAACCAGGAATTGTTTCTTAGAAATTAATAAAAGTCGGTAAGAATAATGATAATACAATTTTAAGGCTTCTCACAATTGATACTTCAATAAAGATCTAAGAATTTAACAAAGTCTAGGCAAGTTATTACAACTAAATTTGCAAGATCTATAAAATAACAACCTCAATCAAAAAGTAATGCCAATGAATAACCAACTCGAATCCGGCGGTTAACAAAGCGATCGTCTCACCTTGAGGCTTAAGATCACTCTTCTATGTCTAGGGTTGTCGGAGGAAGAAGAACCACACATGGAACGAGATCACTCCGAGGTAGACGGTGCCGGCGATCCGTAGTGATGGAGAGGGAGACGTTGGATGTGGAAGTGGTGAGGAATGTCGACCGTCGATGATCCACTCGTACTCGGCAAATTGTCGGTTGACGACTTGCACATGAACGGGGAGGATTCGATCCAAGTAACCTCCGACTGTGTCGTCTTCGTGATCAAATCCCGCGTCGAAGAATGTGGATCGTATGATGTTGATATTACCGTAGGCGTCGAACACGAGTCCCCATTCAAATTCGGGATGGCCATGCATGGTGGGATTGAGTTAGGAAGACAAAAAGGGGAGGTGGGAGGGCTAGTCGTGCGCTAGGGAGAGAAGGGAGGGTTCACGGGTTTGAGACGAGCAGGGGCGGGTGAGGCTATGGGGGAAGAAGCACAAAATCTGATGTTTATTTCAGATTTCCGAAATTGGAGAGGTCTTAATTTCAATTTCAGAAATTTGAATTTGAAATTAAGCTTAGGAGGGAAGGAATTAAAGGTGCATTAAAGAAAAATTAATAGGGGAGAGGGAGGGGCCGGCCATGTAAGGTAATGAGGTGGCATGATGAATTGAATAGGTGGGGACCACTAGTTTTAATTTCAGAATTTTTATAAAATTTGAAATTAAAACTTCAGTTTTTAAAGGGGAAGAGTTTCCTAAATTAAAGACAATCAATTAGATTGATTTCGAATTTCAAATTCGAAATTAAAATCCAATTAAATTGATTGCATGATTTTGGGAAACAATTAATGGCTCATACAGCTTTAGAATTTCAAATTTGAAATTAAAAAGGGGGGGGGGGGGGGGGGGGGGGGGGAAGAGGGAATCAAGACCCCATGGTTCCGTCGTCCCGTGCTGTCATGCGGTGGCTGCTGGCCGGCTGGTTGGGGCTGCAGGCCGGTGGCCTGGGCAGTCCAGGAGGGGCGATGGCAGTGAGCAAGGGAGGGGAGATTGTGGGGAAAAATCTAGGGATCCAAAGAATGAAATTCCAATCTCCCACTAGTGACTTCAATCCAAATCTCCACAACGACGAATTGATCAAGAGAACTAAAAAGAAGGGATAAGAAAACGAAGAACAAGAAAACCTAGAACTCACAAAGAGATCTAGTTTCTCCTACGAACTCACTAAGAGATCGAGGAGGTTTGCACTCACAAAGAGAATATGAAATGTAACTTTTCATTCATAAAAAAACTAAAGAGCAAATACAATGATAATGCCTATATATAGGCTATCCAAAAATAAAAGACAAAAGACAACATCGCCCTTGGGCTACAATAAACACTAACTCCCTCATAGGGGTACAAATGGAAAAACATGAAATAAAAATTACATGAATAAGATAAACATCAGAAATAAAGACTCTGAATCATGGCCGTCGCTCGACGACCCCTCCGATGGTACATGTGTCGGAATCTTCTATGGATGTCCTCATCACATATGATTATGAATATGTGCAAACACAGTAAAACTCACATGCAGTGATAGTAAAATATGTAAAACAGTAGAATTGTACGATACAAAAGCTAGTAAAACTATACAATTTGAAAACTAGTAAACTAGTATGGATGTTAAATCAATATAATAGGCAACGTAAAAGTATTGTTTAATAAGATAATCATATAAATCGATAGAACCAAAGCCTCGATGAGACCATGAAAACTATATCAATACAATAAAATCATATAATAGTATATGCACAAACTATCCAACTCTTCTATATCATTATCAGTTTAGTATCATAATCACATGTTCAACATTGGCAATAATAAATCAATAACCAATAATAGCATCAATAAGTTTGTATCTATATTAGTGAATGAATTAATAGAAGTATCATCGATTACAATAACAGTAGAGTAATACAATAAGAATAATTCATGCAAAAATAGTAAGATCGTACAATAACAATGAATCAATAATATACATTATAGTAATCACACTAAATAGGTAAAAAATTCTGGCAAAATGGTGTTTTTCCAGAATTGTGTTTTTCTATAATCAGTAATCAGTATAGCACCCGTTGGCTCAGTAAATAAAGTCGTCACTTGTTGCCACAAAAATAACTTCTTAGATCTCCAAATCATTAATTATGTGAATAAGTCGAGGATAATACCAAACCATAATATTTAAAAGAAAGTTCGTCGGCCCATCATCGTGTACATGTCAATCAATTTTGAGCCAATGTCAATAAAACTAGCCTTTTACTTGTCCTCACACATATTAATATTACAACATTATAACAATAATAAAAACAAGCTAACAAGCTATTACCCGATCATATATTCATTTTCAATCACAATATTTATATTATCAGTATGCTTAAATAAACATACTTAAATTTCTATTTAGTGCATATAGTTCAAAATACAATAACTTTAAGTTTGCCTAATAAAATCGTGAAATCATCTAATCAAAATGTCCAAAATAATCAATACTATAATATATAAAAGGTTATGCGGTAGAAGTTCACTAAATTCGAATAAAATGTAGTAAATTCAATTAAGAAGGAATCGAATGTCAAAATAATTTTTTTTGAAAATAGAGATGATAAAAATCATTTACCTCAATCCGAGCAATTTTGGTAAAAATGGCAAAACAATTCAACAACCAAAATTCAAAATTCTCTTTCTCTCTCCTCTTTCCTTCTCCTTATTCCTCAATGGGTTTTTTCTTTTATGCAATCACTTGCTCTTCAATCTCCAATCTCATTTGCCTAGTAGTTTGCTTAACTGGTGCTATATCAGGATTGATGGCTAATGAGTGAACTGCCACCTCAGGGAATAAGCTAGACATCTCAGCATATGTCTAAACAAAGCAATATTTAAATTCACAAAGTTGTGTCATTATCTCTTCAACTTTATCTTTTGGAAGGAAAGCATTGATTAAAGTTGGGTGAGGGTCCTCAGTCCCTAAGTTAATTTCTTTTAGCTCATCCATTGTAAAAGCCTTTTCGCATATTTTAGTTCTTTAGGAGAACTTTGACTTCTATGGCTTGGCATTTGAGAGGTTAGCCTCATAAAGGTCCCATCACCATCACTTTTGGATTTATCTTCTCTCTCTGCTATTGCATATCATGCTTCCTTGTGAGGATATCTAAGCAAGATGAACCCAAGATCTTTAGTTATAGGGATTTCATTTCTCCACGAAGCTAGCAGACTTTTCTGATACAATATTATATGAAAATATTTAGTTTACCATTTAATGATCCCAGTATGAATTCTCAGACTTTTCTGATACAATATCATATGAAAATATTTAGTTTACCATTTAATGATCCCAGTATGAATTCTTAGCTTCCGCATCATCTTTCACATTCTTGGAGGATAGTATCTTGGCCCTATTGTAGGAATTCTCTCTCCAAAATCGTTGAGTTCAATAAGATAATCAAACTTTTCTTCCCGATGTTCCCCAAATTTATAAAATAAGCTTCTTGATCAATTGCTTCCACGTAGAGGAGATTCATAAATTTTTTTCAACTTTTCGATATTATGAACCTCATGGGGAGTAACCACTTTTTAATGTTGGGGAGGCATTGGCATTACCATTAGAGTGTCAGTTATCTTCTTCAGGGAAATATATTGTGCCTTGCCTATGTAAAGCCGATTTAACCTCATATAATTTTGAGTAAAATTTAATGATTTTCCCTTTAGTTGGAGGGTTGTGCATCTCCTTGGGTTTGACATGGATATCTCCTTCCTCCCTATCACTTCCCAAGCGAGAAATAAGTCCTTTTAGCATAGTTGGAGGGTTGGTGAATTTGGGGAGAGGCGACGTCGTTTTCTTTATTCCTCTTTGCTTCTTGATACCTTCCTTTTCAGGGAGTGTCGCAGTCTTTTAGGTAGATGTGTCAAATTTGTGTGATTGAGTGAACTTTGGTTCCTTTCGAATAAAGTATCTAACATATGGATATATTTGAACTGCGTGCACCACAAAAGGTTGTATGTCACCAAAAACTTTGAATTCCTCTTCATCTCTTATATACTTCATGCATTGGTGTAAGGTTGACGAAAATATACCATACTCATGGAGCCTTGAAGGCCTAGAAGTGCTTTAAATGAGATATCCAGATCAATCACATGGAATTTAACCTCCATATGTCGAAGGGGGAGGATGAATAACCATACTTTTTTTCCCTTTTTTAAGTTAAACCCATACCCCATTATTTGTCTTGCCTGAGATACTAAACATTTAGAGACCGCTATCTTAGTATATGCAAATTCATGAGATTTACCAAGGATCCTTAATCAACCAAGATATGATTTATAATGACACCATCTTTCTCAGCTATAACATACAGAGGGTGATTATGCTCCGTTATCCTTAGCATGAGATCATCCTCAAAGAAAGTGATAGTTGGTTCATTCTGAGCTCGTAGAATTTCAATCCGATTGCGTTCAACAAAATATGCTTCATATCCTTTGACATCCAAAGGGCTTCCTACATGTTGATTTGTGTAGGAATCTTTTGACAGATGAGATAAGACATTATAGTCTACTCCTTTGCATGAGTAGGCTTTTTCTTTAAGTCTTTGAGAGTAATTTCTTCGTTGATTATGATGTCATTCCCTTTGTATTTTTTTTTATGATCCTTTCTTCGATGGAGGCAGCAGTACCTACCACTCGTCAAATGAACTTGGATCACGTCATTTGCATCGGGTTTTTCTGACGAAGTGACTTTGCCAGTCCTCGATCTTGTTAGTAATCTAATCAGATGATTTAGAATCATTACGCAACTTCATGTGTCGCAATTTCAATGCCATTGGTAATTTTGTTTTGCTTCCATCAGGAAAACACAAGTAATTCGAGTATTCATTTGTATGTAACATCATGAAATAGGACTAAAAAACTTTGCGTAGGTTTCTTCATTTTGTTGGGCACTTCTCTTGGAACTTTATCGTATTCTTTCTCTAATCAATAAATGTCATATGTAGATCCTCCTTGCTCTCTCTATACTTCTCCATCAAACCTCTCAACAAATGTATAACTTCCATAATTGACCCACCTGACATGAATTCAAACTGATTTTGAGAAACATTTGTATCGTGTCTTAACTTATGCTCAGTTACTCTCTCACATTGTTTTAATGTATGACACATTAACTTAATTCCTTTATAATTCACACAATCTTGTGCGTCACCTTTATTCTTAAAAATAGGAATCACACACTCATTCTCCACTCATTTGACATCTTTTTAGTCTTCAAAATAATATTAAAAAGTTTAGTAAGCCAAAAAATTCCCTCATCTCTTAAGCATTTCCACACCTCTATTGGAATATCATCAGATTCCACTAATTTTTCGCACTTTATTTTCTTTAAAGCATCTCTAATTTTGATTTTATTAATACGATGATAAAAAATAAAAAAAATTCTATTTTCATTTAGGGTGTTAAGGTCTCTAAAGTCAATTAAAATTTCACAATCTTCATTAAAAAAGCTTATCAAAATATCTTATCCACTTATGTTGAATATCCTCTTCTAAGAAAAACACTTTTGATCTTCATCCTTAACGAACTTCACTTGAACTAGTTTCTTGCTTCACATTTTTTGCCCTTCTTAGTATTAATCTATTATATAAATTATTGAGAGCTAAATTCTTTGCATCGTATATTTTTTTCTTAGTCCCTATATACTTCTCTATACTTTTCTAATTATTCGAGCTTTAATATCTAAACAAATTTTTATAATACAACTTTTTTTGATCTTTTCTTGCACCTTTTGATTCTGCCACTAACTATTTTTTCTATTAGCATTTTTTCTTTTTTATTCTCCAAGCATATATTTTCAATATTTTTAAATCACCAGCCACTTTTTTTCATATAACATTCTCAAATCTTGTGATATTAAATCTTACTCTAAAAAATAATTTTATTAGCATTTTTTAAATGCCCCCTTCTAGTCCTAAGATAATATTTTACTTAATTTTTTAATATGATTTGAAATATAGTAAAACATAAATCATTATCATAATTTTTAGCTCATATCATAAAGTTTTACAATAGTATATATATATATATATATATATATGGTACACAAATCTTTAGCTATCAAAATATAGTACCACCCATGATTATAAAAAATACAACTGTAGTATACCAAAGAGGAATACCTAGAATCACTAATCAACTTAGGCTTTGTTCAGGTAGCTTTTTTTCTTTTAACCACAATTTCTATTTGGCCTTTACTTTTTAATTACTTTTAAAAAATTTTTGTACTCGAAAGCTGCTTTCTATAACATCTTCAAAAAAATTACTTTTTCTATAGTTGTTTTACAAAGCAGTAAGAAAGTCATCCCAAACAAAATTTTAGTCTTGCTCTTTTTCCTTTCCTAAAATCCACACATATACATAAAGTAGGAGTGAGTATTACTAGCCTAGTTGGGTACAACAAATTTACAATAGTATTCAATATATGAAAGGAAAAATTATATGTATGCCAATCTATCACCATATCAAGAACAATGAAACATATTATATTTAAATAGAGTTTTACAATGCTAATCATGGATATGCTATGCTAAATATAGTGTATTAACATATCAAATGTTATGCTCTATTAAGTACAACGTGTTAGTACAAAAACCAATGCTAACACTATACATTATAAATCATAATATAAATATTATATTATTTCATACTCATTGTATTGCAGTAAGCTTTTAGAAATAAACAGCATTTTAAAGTTGTCACATCAATTTTCTTTTTAGGCTTTTAATCTCCCAATTGTTTCAGATATACATAGCTAGGCCTGCATGCCCTCTCTGTGTATTCATTCCTTCATTTCCACATTCATTCAAGCCTTTAAGCCTCGCTATGCAAGGTATATTTATTTTATTCATACTCACATGTCTTCCTGTAAGTAATATATTACTTACATCCTTATAACTCCTTACAAGTACAAATGCATACCATAACCAATATGTTAGTAAACCGTCATTTACTTGCACAAATATTTCACTGTACACAGATTTCGAATAATGAACAATTTTACTGAATACAAGTATTTTATATAATTTCACATCAGTGCATAACAGTTTGCAAGTATAATAGAAGTAATAGAATTTAAATGATCAGCCAGTATACTCTGTTGTACATTCATGAATCATAAAAGATGATTACATATAGTATTTATAATATTAATATTATGTTCTCAAGGTACTGTAATAGTTTCTATCAATATCTATAAGCTCATTAAAATACTCAAAATACTGCAGAACATAAAAGATACAATCAAAATATTATTTGATTATACAAATATGTGCATAATAATTATGGTATCAATACATAAAAAGTTATGTAGTGAAAGTTATCAAGATATTGTGATATCTAAAATTTTTTAAATCAATTCAAATAAAATATTAAAAATCACAAAAGAAATAAGACCAACGAATATAGAGGTAGGGTAGTAACATCTATCTTATGCTGGTCAATTTTTCCAATTAGCTCTCGCCAATCACAAACAACTCTAAGAAATCCAAAATTTGGATTTCTCCTCCTCTCTTTTTCTCCCCCTCTCTCACTTCAATTCTAAGGAATGAAAAAAAAACTTAAAAAACAAATTTCTATAATGGCTTTTAATAATGTATGTAAAAATAAAGTTAATGATATATTTTTAATAACATAAATTTTATACAAGTCCTTTTATTTCTTCAAATCTAAAGCTCGAAAAAATTATGAAAAATTTTCATAAAATTGTACATGATTTCTAGTTCACTTGAGTAAATGTTGGCAAAGTAAGTATTCGATGCTTCAAAGGAACCCATTTATATTGGCAGCTATCAATTCTTCAAAGAGTTTAAGTTCAATAAACAACTTTCTATTTTCATACCTACAATATTCGTAAAAATAGAAAAAAATCATGAAATAGAGTATTAAAGTCTGAATTACAAACAGTCACAACCTTTTGTTCAAATATTATAGGTCAATTGTTTTTCTTTTAGTAGTTGAAGGGATCAGCGATATCATAATTGTATGATACTATATGTGTAAAATGAACATGATTAGTGTAATTATATTGGAAGATGTAATATTTAATCTTTTTAGTTATTATGTTCACATATTTATGAGCTTTTTCTTATTGCTTAGAGTTTTTTATGTCAAAATCTCTTGCTTAAAACAAGCAACTCATCATGATTATAATGAGTTTGTATAGGAAAATTCACCATTAACTACTAATCGGACTTTCACTGAAGATGGAGTGGCCACATCAGTTATGATACAAATTGACACACAAGTTACTGTTGAAAAAGATCTTCTTTCTCAAGCTGAGGTGGATGATATGGAGGCTCTACTTGGCACGTATGTTTTTTTCCCCTAAAAAGTCATACTTTAGTGATTGCACTTGATTGATTGTAGTTTTGTTATAGCATTAGATCAGATTAATATCTATTTTCCTGACTATTGCTCACATAATAAGGGATCAGAGGAATGCTAGATTGAGGTACATTTTTCCCTATGTTGTCCATCATTTAACATGTCCTTGGACACTTGTGACTAATGTGTGTGGGCTATGTGTTCTGGGGACTACGGACATGAGTGAAATTGTTGGACTACTGACGTGACGTTGTGCGAGGTCACTTGAGCAACATCCATTCATGAGGCATATTGCATCATTTTACTTAGAATATAAAAAATCCCAGAATGGGCACCCATATGGCATGAGCCATTGCACGAGTCGATCAATCAGCAAAGTGGCAGTCACACCCCATTTTAAACCCCTACAGTCACCTAGAGTGTAACAAAGAAGTAGAATCTAAATAGACCATCTCCTTACTTACCCCTATTTTGAACACTAATAACAGAATTCGATAGGTAAAAAGTACTCTATTCAAACTTTCATAACCTCACTAATCCTAACTCTTCAAAATATCCATAATAGAAAGCATATATAATATATTTTAATTGAAATATACATTTCAAATGAAATATAGAGTTTTACTAAAACTTTTAAAATTTACTTACATACCGAAAGGTCTGCACAACTATCATTCAGATCTCTTTGTACATGTAAAATATTTGCAAACCCAAAAAGAACAGTCACCCCTTTAATGCCCTACGGGCTTCTTTCCCTTAACTACAGTAAAACCACTGCTAATAAGTTATGACTCAATAAAATACACTAACAATGTATAAGAAATAATAATAATATTATTAACAATAAAGAAATGCTTAACATTACTAATGGTTAGAACACACATTGAAATGTCATTATTGGCTATTAAAAAAAGAAGTAGAATAAAGAAAAAAAAATCGAACTGAAGCATCTTTTCGCTTCCTCCGCCGGCCCTACCTCGCCAAACGACTTCGCTTTTCATCTCCATAACTGCTATTCAACGAGTCATTCCATAAAAAGGGGGAAATAACTGAAGAATGGGACTTACACTCTCTTCACCATCGCTTCTTCCACTCCTTCGACTCCGATGTTGCTGTTTGACTTTATGGCTTCGCAGGAAACATCTAGGGTTTTCCTTTCATCTTCTCTTTTCTTCGTTGCTGTTCGGCTTCGGTGCGCAGAGACAGCATGTGCTGCTCCTTCAACTCCTCGTTGCTGTCCGACTTCGTCGCTTCGTAGGAGAGGAGTGATTGCGCGAGTCGCTTCCTTGGCTCCATCGTTGATGTTCGACTTTTGCTTTGCTGAAGGGTAGAGACTGCACGCGTTGCCTCTTTGGCTCCCCCATTGCTATTCGTTTTTGTTGCTTTGCATGAGTATGGAGATCGCACGGTCGCTCCTTCGACTCCTGGTTGCTGTCCACCTTTGTTGTTTCGCAGGAAGTAGAGATTGCATACGTCGCTTCTTCCACCCCTTAGTTGTTGCTCGACTCCATCGCAGGAGGTATAGTAATTACACTAGTGGCTTCTTTAGTTCCTTTGTTACTATTCGACCGTGCTCCTTCTCTGACTGGACCCAAGTCCCCGAACAGACCTGACTCAAACCCTTTCTCCCTTTCTCTTTAAAATGCATATTATAATATATAATATTATATTTAAATATATCATGATATATCTATATCATATTGTTATTATTTATATAATATTATATATCTAATATAATAATAAAAAGAAAAAAAAAGAAGAAAAGACTTTCAAACAGGTGTCGAAGACCTGTGCCATCGACCTTAGCTTCGGTCAGGAATGCACAATTTGAAGACCTGAGCCGTGTTCTTAGATCCAGACGGATGGTTTTAAATTTGAAGTCCCCGCGCCATTGATTTTAGATCGGGGTGGGAACCGTGGGATGAAATAAAATTGGAAGACCCCACACAGTAGATCTTATACCCTGGTGGGATGCTTTTAGTTCGAAGACCCTACGCCGTTGACCTTTGGTCCGGGTAGGAAGAAATTACAGCAATCACTGTCCCGATTTCTCCCTTGGTGGGGAGGGGATGCTGAGAGGCTACTGAAATCGCCTCAAAAATTTACAGGGAAATTCAATTTGAATATTGATTCAACTAAAATATTAAAATTGACTTTTAAATATTAATTAACTAATTTAGTTAGTTAATGTTTAATAAAGATTAACTGATTAAAATTAATGAAAATAATTGATTAGTTGAGATCTTTAAAGTTTCCTATATTGTCAAATGCATAGGAGTCGAGAAAAGGCAAACACTCATTCTCCTCTAGTCCCTCTAAATCTAAATATTTCCTTCTTCTAAAGACCTTTGCAATCATCATTTGGATTAAACTTATTTAAATCGTTACTAAGAGCCTATTACCCAAAATTTTTTATAAGAATAAAGGGGTGAGCATATTCTTCCATTGCTTTTATCCTACTTCTCATCATTCTCTCAAATGTCATCCTGCATGAATGAGAGTTGCTTGGATGTTATTATTTCATTCCGAAGACTATTTTGAAAAGCCTCGAATATCTTTAAATGAGATTGTTTCGAATGTCTCTAATTGAGATATCTCTGTAAGAGATTTTAACACAAGTAACATTGAGTGGAAGACTTTGAATTGTTGTGATATTCAAATGCTATTCCTCTTAAAATATTGGAGGTCTCTGATTATCAAAACATCACATCTATTCCTTCAGGTAATGAAATAGCATGACTTGCAACAAATTATCTCATTAATTGATTATTTAAATTAATTAACTAGTTAAAATTAATTGATCAAAATTGAGTTATTTGTTAAAAAAATGCAATAAATAAAATGGAGAGGGGGGGGAGAATGTTTTCCTTTATTTGACATATAAAACCCAACCTTATACAATCAACACTCAAACTCCCCACAACACAAACTGAGACTCCCAAAAACTCATGAAACTCCCCAAACAGAACAAAAACACTCTGCAAGTTCTACAGTCTCTCCTGTACGAGTTCATATAGCTATATGTGAGCTCCCTTCACTGCTACAAATACCGCGTACCTGCAAACAAGCATATTTAAATCAGCATAATTATAAATGAAAATCAATACTAAAAAATAGTAAATCTAATTACTAGTAAGACAAAAATATTGGAAAACAAGAAAAGCTAAGTACTGAAAAAATTAGTAAATTAACAGTGCCAAAAATGAGCAGAGTAGTGGACTATTGTGGTAAGAAAAGACTATACGCACAAAATAACTAAAACACTGATGCCAGTGTCAAAACCCCGAAGTGGCAAAATCACAAATTCAAACCAACTCATAAACCTCTCAAACTCTCAAAGTAACAGTTCCTAAACAACTGATATCCTCTCAACAAACACAATGAAATTCAAAATCCTGGGCATACTTATTTATAAGAACTTGGTTGTAAGACCCACTATTCGGCAACTTTCAAAGGAATGCTGTAAGCCCGACTTTAGGGGAAAATTTTAGATAAAAATTGACCTAACTCCTAACCCCCAATTAAAACACTAGCCACTTCTAATAAAATTCGTAAGTACGACCTCTGAGAAAAATATTTAGGTAATAACATAATCCTAGACCCCTAGTCACTAGGGCATCATAGTCTATAGGATTAGGTTGTAAGACCCATCACTTGGGCCACTTAGCTTAAAGTGCTAGGTCATAAGACCCATCGCTAGGAAACTTCTAAGGAAGCACTAAGACCTAGATAATTGAAATATTCGGGTTACCCTTAGTAGAGGTCTTAAGTCCCACTAACTGGGACATTTTCTAATGAAATCCATAAGTCCCTACCTAAATCTAATCACACGAACAACTATTGTTGAAAAATCAAGGCAAAAGCCTCAAGAGAGAATTTCATCTTTAAATATTACTTTGAAATACAATAATTATGATACAAATTGATGTGGTATACAGCGGAAGAAGCAGATTCAAAGAGGAAAAACAGAGAACAAATAGGATAAAGGCCTGAACCTGAAATTGTATTATCAGCAAAAACTACTTTCATCTTATCCACAGGGTGAAGATGTACAAAACATTCACTAACAAGTGGGTTCTTCCTCTTGCTAAAAATAGCTAAATGGCAGTAAAAGGAGTTTTGTATTATCATGCTCAAATTAGAAACTATAGTAGTGGGCTGGCAACTAATAACAAAATGCCCAACATTAAGAAAATATATAAATTATGCAAAATAACTATAGGTAACCAGGACCATGATAATGTGATGCACCGCATCGTACTCCCCCTGCAACAGAAACATCAGACTCTGATGATGAAAAACTTGTTTGCACCTCATCTGGTGCGTGGTAATGCGAGATATCTGTGACATTAAATGTAGAGGAAGTGTGAATGTGTTCTGGTAAGTCTACAATGTATACGTTTGGATTGATCTGCTTGAGAATATCAATTGGGCCAATTTTCTTGCTGATTAATTTTGAATAATCTCCAGGATTAAAACTCTCCCGTCTTAAACGGATCATCACCAAATCACCTGGTTTGAATATTCTCTCCCGACGGTGTTCGTCAGCCTTCCGTTTGTACCTCTCGTTTGACTCCAATAGTTTGGTGCGAACATCATGCATCATGGAAGAAAATTCGTTTGCAAATGAGGAGGCGGTCTTACTTGTGCATTTGGGCAATATAGAAAGATCGATGGTGTGGTTCAGTTGTTTGGTGCACACAATACTGAAAGGACTTCTTCCTGTAGAATGATTTGGCATGCTGTTGTAAGCAAACTCCGCCTTCCCAAGTAGTTCATTACACAGCTTGGGGTGCTCTTGAACAAGGCAACGAAGCATTTTGCCAAATGTTCTATTTACCACCTCGGTTTGTCCATCGGTTTGACGGTGATAAGCCGAACTGAGCTTAATTTTAGTGTGTAAGCGCTTCCACAATTCCCTCCAAAAGTGACTGATAAACTTCACATCACGATCGGAGGTGAGGCTCTGGGGGAGCCCATGAAGACGGACAATGTTGGTAAAGAAGAGGCGTGCCACATTTAGCGCATCAAATGTTTTTTTTACATGGAACAAAGTGGGCCATTTTTAAAAATCTGACAACCACAACCATAATAGAATCATGACCACGTCTGGTACGAGGTAGCCCCATAACGAAGTCCAAACTCAAGTCCTCCCATATTGTATCCGGAACAAGTAATGGCTGATATAGCCCGCTACTTTGCCCGCCACGTTTTTAGCTTTGGCAAACAGGTCATCTCTCCACAAATCACATGACATCTCGGCGTAAGTGTGGCAAAAAAAATATGGATTGAACTTGGGCGAGTTTGTTATTTCTGCCGACATGAGCTGCCAACCCGCCGCAATGGACTTCCTTGATGATTTGTGGTCTCCATGATGAATCCAGAATGTAAAGTTGTGTATCTTTGAATAAAAATCCATGCCTTATAGAGAAGTCCTTATCTGGCACATTATTTAAACAGTTTTCCCAAATGCAGCTGAACTCTCGGTCAGTGGCGTATAGCTCCTTTAGACACTCCAACCCCATGATTTCAGTTTGCAACTGAGTGATGATAGTACATCTTCGGCTGAGAGCATCCGCTACACGGTTTTGGGAACCAAATTTGTGTTTAGGACAAACGAGAATCTCTGCAAGAACAAAATCCATAGGGCGTGCATTCGGTTCATGTTTTTTTGATTGTTAATGAATTGTAGTGCGTGGTGATCACTCCTGATGTAGCAAATATGGTTCCCATTGCTTCAAGGCTCTTACAATATCATACAATTCTTGTTTATACACACTCCATTTTTTGTCGAGGACACAATTTTTCACTAAAAAACTCAACATTTTTGTTTTCTTGGTTGAGAGCTGCTCCAATTCCAATTGCCGAGGCGTTGGTGTCTACATGGAAGGGCTTATGAAAGTTGGGGAGAACAAGTACCAGAGCTGTAAACAACGCCACTTTAATTGCCTTAAAACTAGCTTGTTGTTTGCCACCCCAATGAAATTGTTTAAGTTTCAAACAATTGGTAATTGGGGCCATTATCATACTAAAATTTTTAATTAAGTGTCGATAAAAGTTGGCAAGGTCATGAAAACTTCGCACATCGAAGAACGACTATGGAGTTGGCCAGCTAGTAATGGCACCAATTTTTTTTTGATCTACATGCACCCTGTCAGCAGAGATGAGGAACCCAAGGAAATACACATTCGGCGATGCAAATTCACACTTGGCCTGCTTGAGGTAGAGCTGATTTTGTTTAAGAGCAGTAAACATATGAGTTAAATGAATCAAATGATAAGTTAGAGTGGTACTATAAATAAGGATATCGTCGAAGTATGCTACACAAAACTTGTTGAGAAAGGGCTTTAGAACTTCATTCATTAATCTCATGAACGTTGATAGAGCATTGCACAGCCCAAATGATATTACTTTCCATTCAAATAATCCTTGTCGTGTTTTGAAGGCGGTCTTCCATTCATCGTCAGGCTGAATCCGTATCTGATGATACCCGCTCCGGAGATCCAGTTTAGAGAAGATAGTGGATCCAAACAACCTCTCCAACAGCTCTTCCACTCGCGGAATAGGAAATCGAAATTTGATGGTGATCGTATTGATAACTCAACTGTTTATGCACATTCGCCAACTACCATCTTTTTTGGGCACTAGTAGAGCCGACACTGCACATGGACTAAGGCTTGGTTGTATGAGCTTCTTTTCCAACAGTTCGTCCACCAATCGCTCATATTTTAGTGTTCATTCGGACTTAGACGGTCGTGCGGTAAATTGGGAAGGGTTGCTCCCGACACAAAATCAATCTGATATTGCAAAGCTCTCAACGGCGGTAGAGCAACATGCACTGAGTCCGAAATTATATCTTTGAATTGTCCCAATAGATCATCAATCTCAGCTGCTAGCTTTCGGTTTGTGACAAGAGGAGCCTCTTCCTTGATGATCAAGGCAAACAGCAAGGACCTTTCCTTTGATGAGGACAGGAGGGCATTTCCACTAACTATATGCATTGCTGACTTTACATCGTCACTTTTACTTGCATTTCCAGTAGTTTGTGATAGCAATCTAAGCCTCCTACCTTTCCATTCCAATGAGTAAGTATTGGCTCTTCCGTCATAAATTGCTCCGACATCAAATTGCCAAGGCCTCCCCAGTATCACGTGGCATACATCCATGTCTAATACATCACACAACACTTCGCAAGTGTAGTGCTTACCGATGGAAAAATTAATCCGGCACATCTCATACACAAGTATGTCCATTCCTGTCTTAACCCAGCTGATTTTATAATGCTGCGGGTTTTTGTTTGCTTTCAACTGAAGGGCTTGTACCATCGCTCGAGAGACAATATTCTCCGTTCATCCGCTGTCAATGAGCAATTCGCAGACTTTCCCGCCAATAGTACACTTGGTCCGGAAAATTGCATGCTGCTGCGTTGTGTTAAGCTTTCTAGGTGCCAACAGCAATTTCTCTAGGACGCATACAAGTGGCTTGCCTTCATCCCTGACCAACTCTTCCACGTCGGTATGTTGTTCCTCCTCAGGGCGACTCTGTTCATTTTCTCCTTCGACATCTAATAGTTGTAATTGTTGCCGGTTAGGACACGTTGGATTTATGGCCTTGTTGGGAACACCGGAAGCATTTGATCCCTGTAGTCATGAGTTGGGGTTCGCAATTCTAGCTTCAGTTGGAACCTGGCGTCCGAGACTGGTTTGTCATTACTACTTGGGTGCTTTGCTCAATCTGTATTGGGCATTTACGGTTGGTTGCTCCGGACAGTTTAGAGAATTCAGCTCCAGTTCCATCTGGGATTTTTTATGGGAGCTGCTACAAAAATGGCAAGTCAGTTGGATTTCAACTTTGAGTGCAAAATTCACAGTCTGTGAGGACCAAACGGAATTCAACTCCAATTTGTCTTGAATGGTGTCTTTCAATCCCCCAATGTACCGAGCCACTAGCTGATTTGTAGTCTCATTCAAATCGTTCCAAGCAGATAGACGATAACATTCCTCGGTGTAGTCACTAACGGAACGACTCCCATGACTGCAATGTTGATACTTCAGGTACAATATTTGCTCATAATTCGTAGGCAGGAAATGCGCCCTCAGAAGCTGTTTTATCCGCGCCCAGCTACGAACAGGTTCACATCCTTCTCTTCGACGAGATTGTGGCAATTGTGACCACCACGCGCTGGTATATCCAGTTTCACCCTAAATTCTCCAGGATGCCGGTCATGGCCCCAACCCCGACGTGACTGTCGCTCCCCCTGGTCTGCTTCAGAGTCAGAAAACCCATTCGGATTATAACCCTCATACTCATCATCGGAATCTAATAGCTCTGGTAGCGTTGGAGCTCATCTCTGCTCCCGATTCAAAAAACCTCCGCATCCTCTCACGGGGGTGTTCATCGACGTGACTTGCCTTCCCATCCGGTGGAAGTTAGCACTTGCAGGAACGACTTGGGTTTCTTGACATAAGCTTACCATAAGTTGATCCAATGTGGCCGAAATTTCCTCCAGCCGCTTCTCCACCACAGTGTGCTTGATCCAGAGTGCTTCCAGACTCCGGTCATCCTTGCCCATCACACGCTTGCTCGACTCTGCCATCTTACCGAGCTGCCGGCTCTGATGCCAATTTGATGTGGTATACAACGAAAGATGTAGGTTCAAAGAGGAAAAATAGAGAACAAACAGGATAAAGGCCTGAACCTGAAATTGCATTATCAGCAAAAACTACTTTCATCTTCTCCACAGGGAAAAGATATATAAAACATTCACTATCAAGAGGGTTCTTCCTCTTGCTAAAACAGATAAATGGCAGTAAAAGGAGTTATGTACTATCATGCTCAAATTAGAAACTATAGTAGTGGGCTGACAACTAATAATAGAATGCCCAGCGGTAAGAAAATATATAAATTATGCAAAATAATTATAGGAGCTGAATAATTATAGGTAACCAAAACCATGATGGTGTGATGCACCACATCTATAATCCCATGTCGAAAGCATGTGGACTTTCTATCATAAGATCTTCTACAAAACACACAAATTTCTTAGGCATCTTAGTCTAAGGGATTAAGTTGTAAGACTCGTTTTTCAGGCAACTTCCTAAGGAAGACATACCTAAACAATTAAAACTCCCAGGCAACCTTTATGTAGAGTTAGGTTGTAAGATCCATCTTTGAGCAACTCATAAATAGAGTAAGCCCCATTCCAAATCAAATACTTGGGGTACTTTCTACGAAAGTTGTAAGCCCCAGCCTAAAATTTAAATCCCTGGGCTACTTTTTATGAAAGCCGTAAGACCTGTCAACCAAATCAATTTATGGGTATTCTAATAGATGTAAACCCCAAAACACCCCATAAAATTAAAACCCACATCCAACCACTTCAGTCTACTTAGAATCCCTAAGAGGAGACAACTCATGGATGTTAATCAGATTCTCTGGACACTACGATTAATGATTGTTAGTCTTGGTAAACTGAAATCTACGGTATACCCGGGACGACGGAACCATGGGATATTGATCAGGTTTACCTCCATTTTTCCTACTATTGAGACTAAAAATATTTAAAATTTATTCATCATTAATCGAGAGTTCTCTCTTACGTGTTAAGAGGGATAATTAACTATGAATGCTTATGCTCATATGAAGGATCCCAGACCTAAACCTTGACACTATCCTCATGAGAAATCTAGTTAACTACAATCTGACTTAAGGGAAATGGAATCCTACGGCTGCAAAACGAAATTCATGCATTCATTGCCATTTTTCTTGAGCCAACAGATTTCTGACGACTCTGCTGGGGATTACTTTTCTCTCCAGAAGAGGAAAGACAAACCCTAGTCTGGCAATAACAAGCAACTCGTTCAAAGCTCTACCCCAAGCAAACCAACGAAGCCGAAGAGGAAAGCTCTACCTCACGCCAACGACAAGAAAGAAATTGAAGAGGAAAGTCAGCTCGCCTATGAGGATTAGATTAGTTCTTAATTTATTAATTAGATATTAATTTAATTAGCTTAATTGATATAATTTAAAATATAAATACTTAATTAGATTTTTAGTAGTGTAAATATAAATTAAATAATTAGTTATTAATAAAATATTTAGTCGATTAATTTGATAATTATAGCTATAATTAGTAATTACTATTTATTAAAATAATATATAAAAATTAAAGAAATAATAAGTGTAAATAGCATTTAAATGATTAATTATTTTAAATTATAGTTAAATAATTAATAGATAGTTATCAATATAATTAGCATTTTTATACTTATTAAAATAACACATATATAAGTTATTAATAAAATATTTATTAAAATAACACCATAATTATAATATTCATAATTATAATTTATTGGTGTTAATTAAAATTGGAATTAATAAGTAACTCATATTTAAAATACAAATATTATATGAGTTAACCTCTTTAAATCTTAAATTGTATTGCCAAATAGGCTTGCAGAATTTGTCAAGATTTAACATATTTCCTACCAAACAGTTTTTAGGATTTAACCCTCTTAAGATTTAATAAATCAGAATTTAGAGGACTTAGGAAATCCTACTTAAATTAAATCCTACCTGCATCCTAATAGGCCCTAAATACGACAATGATACATAAGTTCACATATTTTAAGGCTCATCAATATAGTTGATCAAAATCATTCTCAATCATGTCAAATCAAGAATAACGTTCTAAACAAGAAGATCAATTTGAGTTTATAAGCTGTTTCACAACCTGTCCATTAACAATAGGTGTGTTAGCATAGAAAAACACGCACTTATGATTTTCTTAGCTATCTGCATCCAACGATCATCATACCACAAGGTTTAGTATGTGAAACAATATTTCAAAAGTTACTTTCTAGTAATCAAGATACAAGAAGAACGAGTTAAACCATATAATTTTAGAATCAGAACTAGATACTTATTCTGGACTTCTATTCTTTCTTTTCTTTTTTAAACTAAAACTTATTTCCGCAAGCATTACAAAAATACAAGCAATAGACACATAATGAGAATACTTTTTATTATTATTATATTTTTGTGATTTGAATGAATACTCAAAAAACTAGTCCTCAGGTAGGAGGGCGGCCACAACTGGACCACTTCTATCCCAAGCTTTCCTTGAGCTATTATTGTCTTTTTAACAAAGACTTTTTTTTTTTTTCAAGTTCTTGTCCAAAGAACTAAAGACTTGCCAGTTTTTACAACCATACAAATCAAAATTATTATTTTAATAATTTTTTAAACGAACACAGCACTACCCCAACCCAAAATTTTCAGTATGACCACTATCACAAAATTAAATGGCATGAACAAATTAAAGACAACTTAAAATTAAAAAAGAAAAAAGAAAAAAAAAAAAGAAATACAGTACAGAATGATAAAATCTGATTATTTCGGGAGGACAGGAGCTGTGAGAGTTGTCGCCTCAGGTTGGAATAAATTAAGTGCTATTTTTTAATTTCAAATCGGATATGAAAGTTCTATGACGCAAGAATTATAGTTGAATACTTGTCCTTATGCTTGAGCCTGATAAATTTGCCAAAAGATAAATAAGACTTGATTTAACCTTAGGAAAATAAGATCATTTAATTTTGGAGAATGTGCTTTAGTGGAGCTGTTTGTTCAGTACTTACGAAGATTTTATGCAATAACTGTCTTCCAGGATAAGGATGGAGGAATAATAGAAGAGACCATGAGCTGTATGCACTGTAGAACTGTAACTTGGGTACCTAGAGTAACTTCAAACATATATGCTCAAATTGGTTGACGTAATTATGGAAGATGATAATGTAATGCTATTGTGATTAATTCTATTTAGAACTAGTATCTCATAACAGCAACAGTAGCGAACAAGTGCAGATTGGAGAAAATGAAGAGTTACTTTAGAAGTGTGATAGAAGTTATGCTTATGCAGAATTGTAAGAGACCGGGATGCAAAATATTGGGCATATGGGAATCATTAAAATGTTTTGGTGCTTATTATCTGTATGATGGATCTCTTGGGAGCTATACTAGTTTAAAAGTGTGATAGAAGTTATGCTTATGCAGAATTGGAAGAGACCGGGATGCAAAAAGTTAACGGGCGTATTGGAATCATTAAAATGTTGTAGTGCTTATTATCTGTATTATGGAGCTCTTGGGAGCTATACAATATGTTTTTTATTAAAAGTGAGGTGAAGCATGCACTTTAGAAGTAAGGTTAAGTTCTGCTTCATTTGGAAGCATTTGGCAGAAAAGAACGGTGCTCTAGTAGGGCAAATCATCTATTTCGTCTCTTAATGCAGAGCATCCCCAAAGATGTAATTAGTGATATAGCCTGATTTGTTTTTAGTTATATAACCCTGATTTGTTTTTTCTTTATATGATAACCTCTGTTAATATCTTGTCGTCATACCTTGATTTTCATTCTTCTCATTTATTTCGTTAATAAAAAAATCTATGCAATAGCTTTTGTACGCTCTTTACTTCCGACCTCTCTTTTAAGTTTTTTTATTTCATATTTCCTTGTTAGCATAAGAAATTGGAATATAGGTTCCCTTACAGAAAAATTAATAGAATTAATAAATATTATGATTTATAAGAAGATAAATATTCCGTGTATTTAGAAAATTAAATGGATTGGAGAGAAGGCTAAAGAGATTGATAGTTTAGGATTTAAATTATGGTATTCAAGTTGGAGTCATACCAGAAATGGTATAAGTGTGATTATAGATAAGAGTTTAAATGATAATATTATAAATATTAATAGAGTTTGAGATAGAATTATCATTTTAAAGATTGTTGCTGATACTAAAATTGTTAATATTATAAGTGCTTATGCTCTACAAATAAGTTTGAATATGAGTTATTAATTAAAATTTTAAAATTATTTAGAAGAATTAATTCAAAAGATATCTCTTGAAGAAAGAATTTTTATTGAAGGAGATTAAAATGGACATGTTGGTAGAGAGGTATATGATTTAAAAGCATTCATGGTGGTCATGAGTTTGGAACAACAAATGAAAGTGGTAAGACTATTTTAGATTTTTCTTTAGCTTATGATTTTTTTAATTGCTAATACATTTTTTAAGAAAAGAAATGAACATCTCATCACTTATAGAAATGGATATAGTAAAACTCAGGTTGTTTATTTTCTTATAAGAAAATTAGATTGTTTAGATTGCAAAAATTATAAAGTTATTCTGAGTAAAAATTTATGTACCCAATATCGATTTTTATTTTTGGACTTTAAGATAAAAGGGACAGAAAATAAAAAAATAAAGTTAAACGATATTCTAGGATTAAATGGGGGCATTTAAAGAATATTAACAAAAATATTTTTGAGAGTAAGATTTTAGATCTTAAGATTTTTTGTGTGCATGAGGATGTTAATGTTATGTGGGAAATGATAGCTAGTAATATTAAGAATGATGCAAAGGATGTGCTTGGAGTTTTAAAAAGAAAAGTTCATAATAATAAAAATAGTTGGTGGTGGAATCCACATGTGAAAGAAAATATAAAAAAAGAAATTTTGTTATAAAAATTTGTTTAGATATAAAAATTCTGATAATTGGAAAATATATGAAGAGGCACGTAAGGAATCTAAGAAAGCAATATGCGATGCAAGGATTTTAGCTTTTAATGATTTACATAATAGATTAGATACTAAGAAGGGAGAAATATATATGTATAAGTTAGCCAAACAAAGAGATATGAGTAGTAAGAATTTACTTCAAGTGAAGTGTATTAATGATGAAGATCAAAAAGTACTTTTCTTAGAAAATAATATTTAACAAAGGTGGATGAGATATTCTGCTAAACGTTTTAATGAAGAAGTTGAAAATATGATTGACTTTGGTGACCTTAGCACCCTAAATGAAAATAAAGATTTTTGTTTTTATCGCCATATTAGTAAAACTGAAGTTAAATGGCTTTAAAGAAAATAAAGTGTGGAAAAATTGTTAGACCTGATGATACTCTAATAGAGGTGTGGAAATGCTTAGTAGATGAAATAATTTCTTGGCTTACTAAAAATTTTAATATTGTTTTAAAGACTAAAAAGATGCTAGATGAGTGGAGAATGAGTTTGTTAATTCTTATTTTTAAGAATAAAGGTGATGCATAAGATTGTGTGAATTATATAAGAATTAAGTTAATATGCCATACTTTAAAACTATAGGAGCGAGTTATGGAGCATAGGTTGCAGCGTGATACTAATGTTTTTGAAAATCAATTTGGATTCATGCCGGGTAGGTCTACTATGGAAGCCATACATTTATTGAGAGGTTTGATGGAGAAGTATAGAGAGAATAAGGAGGGTCTACATATGTTATTTATTAATTTAGAGAAAATTATATGATAAAGTTTCAAGAGAAGTGCTATGGAGGGTTCTTTAAAAGAAAAGAGTTAATAATGCTTATATTTAAATCATTAAAGTTGGTATGCAGGAGCTATTACTTGTGTTCAAACACAAGGTGGTTTGACCAAGTATTTTCCTATTTCAGTTGGATTACATCAAGGATCAGCCTTAAGCCCATATCTTTTTTCATTAGACATGGATGTTCTCACCAGACATTTGCAAGAGGATGTACCTTGGTATATGCCTTTTGCAGATGATATTCTTCTTGTGATTAAGATTAGAGAGGAAGTTGATGGTAGACTTGAATTATGGAGTTCAACCTTGAGTCTAAAGGTTTTCGCTTGAGTAGATCTAAAACTGATTATATGGAGTGTAATTTTAGTAGTAATGAACTTAGTGAGGAGATTTTGACTTTGGGAGCAATTAATTAATAAGAGTACACATTTTAGATATCTTGGATCTATTGTTCAGAGTGATGGTGAAATAGATAGGGATATTATTAATAGAATTCAAGTTGGATGGTTGAAGTGGAGGAATGCATTAGGCTTGTTGTAATAACCAGTTTGGTCGGCCGATTTAATTGAACTCGCCGACCATCTATTAATTTCCTCGAACAGAAACGAGCAAACAGGACGGACGCAACATGGAGCAGACGAACGCATGTGCAGAAGATGTTGGAGAGTTCATTTCACTAGCCATTTCTAGAAATTGATCATGTTTAGGGATAAGAATCAACAACTCTTTTTCATTCTTATCGCTAAAGAAGTGGTAAATCAGAAGAAATCTCAGTGAACGAGAAGAATGAATGAGAGGATAAGGGAAGAAAATTTGTTGAGTTTTTTCTTTCCATTTCATTATAAATTTCCTTGTTTTGCTTCATCTAAAGCAATTGATGTTTAATAAAGGAAAAGGAAGAGACTAAAAGCAAGGAGAAAGGTTTTTGGGAGATAAAGAAGAATTTTGGGATTTTGAGAAAATCCTCATTTGTAAGTGAATTTCATAGTGTATAACTTTTAATAAATTTTATTATTAAATCACATTTTCATGAAAGTTTATATTGTATAAATTTAGGAATTTTAGAAAGGGAGATATCAAGTTGTAGGAGTTCGATTCTTCAAGAATTTAATAAGGAAAGAGAAATTTAGATTTGAGGTATTTATTAATTAAATGAATATTTATGATAAATTTATGAAAGTTAGATGTTAAATTTTTATGGTTATGAATTTCTTTAGGTTGTACCAAGGATCGATGACTTGAAGTCTTGAAAGAATCAAAGTGGATGTTTATAGAATTTCTCTTTATTGTATTTTTTCTATTTCATTTTGAAAGAAGCATGTTATATAAGTGTTTTAAGACTCATGCTTTTTTTTTGAAACTATTACATATGAAATAAGTAAATGTATGTACAAATACGATTATATGAAAGAAATGATATGTTGAGAGACAACAACAACAACATCAAGCCTTTATCCCATACGTGGGGTCGGCTACATGAATCCTTTTTCTTCATTGTGTACTATTAAAGGTCAAATTCTCGTTTAAATCTAATAAAGAAAGGTCATTCATAATATTTTCTAACCAAGTCTTTTTAGGTCTGCCTCTACCTTTCTTAGCATAAGTCAAATCTAATACATCTACTCTCCTAACCGGGTCATTGGAAGGCCGCCGTTTTATATGACCAAACCATCTAAGGCGACTCTCTATAATCTTATTTTCTATTGGAGCTACTCCAACCTTTTCACATATATGCTCATTTCGTATCCTATCTCTAAGGGTAAACCCACTCATCCCCTGAGCATCCTCATCTCTACCACACTTAACTTAGTATTATGCTTCTCTTTTAATGGCCAACATTCAGCACCATAAAGCATTGCAGGCCTCACTACCATCTTATAGAATTTTTCCTTAAGTTTGAGGGGTACTTTTCTATCACACAATAAGCCCGATGCATTCCTTCACTTCAACCATCCAACTTGAATTCTGCTGATAATATCCCCATCTATTTCACCATCACTCTGAACAATAGATCAAAGATATCTAAAACGAGTACTCTTATTAATGACTTGATCGCCCGAAGTCACAATCCCCTCACTAGGTCTATTTCTACTAAAATTACACTCCATATATTCCGTTATAGATCTACTCAAGCGAAAACCTTTAGTCTCTATGTTGACCTCCATAATTCAAGTTTACTTTCAACTCCCTCTCTAGTCTTATCAACAAGAAGAATATCATCAGCAAAAAGCATACACCAAGGTACATCCTCTTGCAAATGTCTAGTGAGAACATCCATGACTAAAGCAAAAAGATATGGGCTTAAGGCTGATCCTTGATGTAACCCAACCGAAATAGGGAAATACTTGGTCAAACCACCTTGTGTTTGAACACAAGTAATAGCTCCTGCATACATATCTTTAATGATTTGAATATAAGCATTATTAACTCCTTTCTTTTCAAGAACTCTCCATAGCACTTCTCTTGGAACTTTATCATATGCTTTTTCATTATCAATATATATATATATATATATATATATATATTTGATATACCTGTGTTATTGTTTTATGATTGATAATGATTACTCACTGAGTTTACATGGTAATCTCATCCCACTAAATTAATGTTTCAGTCTGATATCTAAAGAAATAAAAATGATAGAAAAAGAAGAGTATGTTTATGGAAGACGACGCATCAATAGAAACAGGTAAATTATGATTGATGAAATTATTAGCTTTGATAAGTGGAAAAACAATAGATTAATGGAATATTTCTTGTATTAATGGATCTTCAGTTGGATAAAGAAGTCTTTATGTTACTTTACTTATAAAAAAATGAAAAGTTATTATCGTCCGATTTTCGTTCTCGCCTCGTTAGTTCGTGCATCCGGCTCAGGTCGTGACACTTGTTGTGTGATAGAAAAGTCCCCCTAAAATTTAAGGGAAAATTCTATAAGATGGTGGTGAGACCTGTAATGTTTTATGGTGCCGAATGTTGAAAGAATTATTCTTTGTTGAAGCCAAACCCTGTTCGGATACCTAAGCCCTCGGCTCGGTACTGCGGTACCGAGGCTCGGTATAGCTCGGTACCGCGCCTCAGTATCGCTGACGTGGCAGATTTTGATTGGTATTCGGATGTAGAGCTGCGTTCGGCATCTGTACAGAATAATGTCTCCGAATGTTGGCCATTAAAAGAGAAGTATAATACTAAGTTAAGTATTGCAGAGATGAGGATGCTCTGGTGGATGAGTGGTTTTACCCTTAGAGATAGGATACAAAATAAACATATACGTGACAAGGTTGGAGTAGCTCCAGTGGAAGATAATATTAGAGAGAGTTGTCTTAGATGGTTTGGTCACATAATACGACGGTCTTTCGATGACCCGCTTAGGAAGGTAGAGGTATTAGATTTGACTTATGTAAGAAAGGCAGAGGTAGACCTTAAAAGACTTAGTTAGAAAATATTAGAATTGATCTTTCTTTATTAGATTTAAACGAGTATTTGACTTCTAACAAAATACAATGGAGAAAAAGGGTTCATGTAACCGACCCTACGTAGTGGGACAAAGGCTTGATGTTGTAGTTGTATATTTCCTTATATAGATCCACTATTTAACACTCTTTATGATTAACTATTTTCTAATAATTGGGGATTCTTTATTGCAACATAAATAACTTTTTCCTTTGATTCTGTAATTGGTCATATATTCTTCTATTTAACATATTTATGTTATTTTTTTGCTTTTGTTTTCCTATCAATGTAAACCCTAAACCCTAAATTTTTTTTTTCAGTTTTCTTGTCTTTTTTTTTTTAATTTTTTTAATTTTTTATTTTTATTTTGTTTTTTAATTTTTATTAATTTTATTTTATTTGTAAGTTTTATAGTTTTTCCTTATGCGGTTCTTAAACTTGAATTAGGGTGTAGGTCTATTACGCAGCTTGATTTTTAGATGCCCTCACTCTGGATTTAGTAAAACAGATTTTCTTTTGAGAGAATCAGTAATACTTGCATCTAGGTGTGCGCTAATGACTTTCTGATCAGCTTTATACTTTGAATTAATCAAATAAAATGCTCATTTCCTCATTTACTCAAGTTTCTTCGTTGAAGAGTTGAAAATAGAACCTCATGGAAAACCAAAGAAGTTGGTCATGGCTTGATCTTTATCATGATTTTGTTGAGATAAACCTGTGATACAATGTTATTTTTGTCATTTGGATTATCTTTATCTTAGATATTCTTCAATTATCATTCTGTTGCAGGTATGTTATGGGTTTTGGGGAAGCAGATGTATTCTCTGAAAGGATGAAACATGAACTTCAAGCTTTAGAAGCAGCAAACATCCATGCACTTCTAGAGAGTGAAGCTATAATAGAAGAGGTAATGTAACTTTTCGTCAGTGAAATCCAAATTCCTAGTTCAATATTACTTGATGTCTGTAAATGGTCACAAATTCCATGATTTCATTTAATGGGAAGCAATGCCAAAAGAGTTATAGAGTGGCATGATAATAATTGGCCCTTCTGGCTTCACCTGATGCATCTGATAAGACACAAAACCTTCTATCACTCTTGTTTGGCCTAAATTGGCATTTTGGCTTCCACCCGTGCTTTATGAAGTATATGATGCACTGGCACGTCTTCTCAAAAAAGTATGCAGTGTCCGATACATATTGAACATGACACTTGTCTGACACGTCGAACACGTCGAGAACGTGTCCGATTAAAAAATAATTAAAAATAAATTGGACACGCGTGTCTTCAATATTTTATGAGATTTTTAAAAAATATAATTTATTATACTTCAAAATTTTATTTATTAAAATAAAAACTAAATTTCTTATTTTTTTTCTATAGCCTCAAATCAACTACCTGTACTCATTATCCCATTCCTTGAACATTCCTATTTTCATTTCTCTTTAGTGGTTTATAATTAGGGTTTAACAACAATGCATGATGTCATCTCTTTGACGCTGTGAAAACAACCATCTTAACATTAAAGTATGATGATGTCTTGACATTAATGATTGATACCACCAATTTATACATTCACAATCATGCCCCCGCTATTTAAAAAAAAAAAACCCCCCCTCACCGTCTTGATGTCCCATCTTTGTCCAATATCATCTAAGCATTGACGATCGATGTCGTTTTGACATCGAGGGTCGATGCTGTCTCAACATTAAAGCCCAATGTCCATTGCATAACATTGATGCCCGACTCTTAACAACATTGTCGTCTCCCCTCTCGATGCCTGACATACATCCACCCTTTACTCTCAACATCCTAATATTATTCATTTTAAGTACAGATCCTTATTAAATGACTTATTATTTTTCAATTATTCTTAATATTCTGCTTATTCAATTTTTATACCCTATCTTTAATATATAAAAAATATAATAATGTGTTCAACCCATATTCATCTATATTTTCAATAATTAACGTGTCAGTCTGTGTCATGTCAAATCCATGTCATCATATTTGTGTTTGTGCATCATAGTTTATGAAGTTTCCTTAGATGAAGCAACTGTGACTGCCGATAAAAACCTTTCAGTCAAGTTGGGTTAACTACCTTTGTTGACTAAATAGGTCGGGATTCATGATTGACATGAGATACCCGAGCTATGGCATCTTGGCAGGGTTTATCATTATGCCCCAATCGCTTTTGAGCCTAAGAGCCGAAGTCCTGTATTTCTGTTGTCAGCAAAGCAACTAGGAAGCCATCATAGGGTAAAACAATATAGCGAGAGTCTTAAAAATAAGCTTTTTCAAGAGTTGTCTCCTTGATGAGAATATTAATTAGGGGGCATTTGAGAAATCTACAAATTAATAATTTGATTCCTCTTAAGAGGACGTAATACTCTGCTTAATACTTTATCAGAGTTTAATCTGTCGCTTGAAAACTATTTTTGAGGTCCTTCCTTGAGTGTATGGGGATCACTATCTTTCAGAGGCTATAACTGGTAACTACATAATATGACCAAAAGAATTTATCAATTTTCTAATAACTTTGATCATCAATTCACATTGCTGTAACTTAAATTTATTTCTAATTAACCTATGCAGGTATTGCACGGCCTTGAGGTGGCTATCATTTGTGTTGAAGATATGGATGAGTGGTTGGGTATCTTCAATGCGAAACTTAAGCACATGCGTGAGGACATTGAATTGGTATGCTAATTTCGAGTTCATTTGGTTTGTGAAACATGACACATGCGTAATTGTTAACCTCTACAATCAGCGGGAATACGAGAATGCAGTTTTTTTATTAATCCCGAAACCTTGATTTAATCAAGGTATTTTATAATGGTAACATTTTACTTGCTTTAATCATAGTTCAGATAACAATTTTCTAAGGCAATTGAAAGCAAATCTAATTACCTTTATAACAGGAATAAACTATTTCATTGAAGTTGTTGCTGCTGACAATCTACATCACAATTTGATTACACATTTATCCCTAGGCATCGAAACTCTAGTTATTTCTACCTGTTTTGGTGTATCATATCTAAGTACTGTTTGATTATCAAACTTGAGCATATTAGAGGATGCTTTAGATAAAAAAAAGAAAGAAAATGTGGGCTCCGAAAATTCGGCCCTGGCCTCCGCCGTTGCTATTTGGTGGAGTTTTAACGGATAATGTTCCGGGGTAAATTTTGGGAAGCCAAATGGGTTTGTAGATAAGACACTACTCAAAGATTTTGGCCTCATTTTGAGAGTAATTTATGATCTGAGTACTAGTTTCCTATAGGCGCAAGCCAATATGGTTAATTACCCCTCTTGATAACAAGAGAGAACTTTTGATTAAGGCTAGTCATCGATCAGATACGTAAAAATACGTGTTATCTGACATATAGTAGCAGCATGAATTTGGGATTGAAAGTTGGATGTTTAAATATAAATTTTACAATCTTACACTTGCTCTTTGTGAGCTTACTGACAAGAGATTATTTGAGAATAAATCCTAGTGATATTTTCGAGTAAACACTTGCTCTTTGTGAGCTGAAGTTATTTACGAATTTGTCCACATCGGCAAATTGTTACGGCTGGTGGATGAATTTTGCTTTAAGTGATTGGATGACTGATTTCGATTTTAGATATCTTGAAGTTTTGAGATTTTATGGGTATTTGGGATGACATTTGAAGTATTTGAATTTAATCCCTCCGGTTGAGATCTGCATTCAACACGACCATCATTGGGGTGACATTAAAGTCACTTATATTTTTATAGGAATTTGAATTTTGTGGAAGTTTAGAGGCATTTGAAGTTGTTAAAATTAACCCCTATGGTTGAGATCTACGTTCAACATTGCCATCATCGGGGTGTATGGGGTTATTTATGTTTTTGTATTTTGTGAGAATTTAAGAGCATTTAAAAGGGTAGAATCCTCCTCTGGTTGAGATAAACATTCAATATGGCCATCATCGGGGGTGGTATTGTTGGTCGTTTGCATTCGTGAATTGAACCTTGTTGACTCTATCTACTTGCTAACAGAGGATCGGGTTCCTTGTAGGCTCTATGTTTTATTAATGAATTTCTTTATTCGTGGGCTTTGAAGGCCTTATATGAACGTATAAAATAGATATTTCGGTCGATACTTTGACCGTATATCTGTTTGATAGTTTGAGCCATGTCGACTTTTATCTATTCATATAGAAGGATCAGGCTCGAACTGGAGTTCATCATTTGACCCGCTAAACATCCCTAGACGTTGTGTATGTACCCACAACACGCTCGTCGGGGCCCATATGGGTGTTGTGAATTTCATTGATTGGACCTTGTCGACTCTATCTACTGGTCGATAGAGGATCGAGTCCATAAGCTTTATGTCTTTGTTGATGAATTTCTTTTGTCACAAACCTTAAAGGCCTTATTTGAACGCATTAAAATAAATATCTTAGTCGATATAACGATCGTATGTTTGTTTGATGGTTCGAGTCATGTCGACTCTTATCTACCCTTATAGAAGGATTATACTCAAACTTAATTTTATTTATTGACCAGAGCAGCATTCATAGACATCACGTATGTACCGATAACATACTCGCCGGAGCCAATGCGGGTATGTAATATATCCCCTTATGTGTATCTATGTGTATACATATTACAGTGCATGTCCAGGGGCATTTCTGGATATATTTGACGGGTCTTTTGCAGCAGCTCCAGGAAGCTCATTCATGTTGTAGTCTTCTTGGTTGAACTGGGGTTTACTCACCCCATCTTGATTTGATCTGGCTTTATCTTCCCAGAACTTGTATGAGAATCAACAAAAGCAACTTAAGGGCAAGTGCCCACAACACAGACAATCCAAGGGCAATTATATCAAATCATCAACCACATGCGCACAAAGAAGAAAAATCTTAGTCCTAGCATGCCTAGGGGGCTGTGCACCTAAGTGTGTGAGGCTTGTGTGATATGTCACAGTAAGGGTGTTTTACTTAGAGTTTGAGCCAGATGTTGGAGAACTCTCCTTAGCTTTTGGAGCTAGGGAGAGGAGATTGATACTTCTTTTAGATTTGAAGCTAAAGAAGAGGGAGAGAAAGTGTCCAACATATAGTTTTTGAGCGAAGTGTTGGAAGATTTCCCCTAGCTTTTGGAGATAAAAGGAGAACATAGGAATCCAACATTTTGTTTTTGGGCTAAGTGTTAGAGAACTCCCTCTAGCTTTTGGAGCTAAAGAGAGGGGAATTCTCCTACAACCTTGGAGTTGGAGAAGAAGGAGATAAAGCATATAACTTTTGGGCTTGGGTAGGACATCTTCTAAGGCCTTTGGAACCTATAGAAGTGAAGGAAGATTAGTGGCTTTGCGGCTACAAATCAAAAGAATATCTCCTTGAATTTTTTTATTCAAGGAGTTGAGTTTTATTTGTTTAATTTGGATTAGACAAACAAAGGTGAGTCACTTATTGATTTTAGTTCAATAGGTGAGGAGGATTTGCAACTTTAAGACTACAAATCAAGAGGAATTATCATAGAACTTTTATGTTTAATGATGAGTATTTAGTTTGCTAAATTTAGATTAAATAAACATAAGAGAGTGATGTGTAGATTTGAGCTACACATTAAGGATTCCTTGGACTTTCGGGTATCCAAAGAGAGGAACTCATTCACCTAGTTTGAGTTAGGAGAATGAAAGAAAATAAAAATAGGATTTTGACTCCTTTGCTTGATATAAAATTATTTGTTGAATTTGGTTCAACAAATAAATAATTTGGATTGAACTACTTGTCAACAAATATGTGATTTGTCATAGGTTTAATACTCAACATAGTTGAATGAATAAGAGTTTCATACAACTGTTGGGTTGTAGAAAAAGGGGAATTTCTCTATAATTTTTGATTTGCAGAGAAGAAAGGGGGAATGCAACTTGGAGGTTGCAAAGTGGAAGAATCTCTTTGAACATTTGGTATTCAAAGAAGAGAATATTGAATCAGGGCCTTCAGATCGGACCTGGAGGCCGGCGGCTTCGAAAGGTTCTGCTGATGGGGGAAGACGGATCCCCTGGAGGGTTTTGCCGAAGCCCTGGATGGAGTCGGACGGAGGTTCCGCAGGTGAGGGGGTGGGGTGCGAACAGGGGCCTTCGAAGTGGATTGGAGCTCCGCACGCAAGCATTGTCGCGGACGCAGGGGGGGTTTCCACTCTACTGGGGCTCGCTCCCTATCCCTCGCTCTCTCGCTATCTTGTTTTGTAAAACCCTAAAACTGTCGATCGGATGTGTCGTAGCATTTCGATGCACCACGACGAATTTAGGCAAAATTTTAAAGTTGTTGGAATTCAACACAGTAAATTTTATTAAACTCTACGTGAAATTTTGATTGAAATTCTATAAAGAACGTATACCCAATTTCGCACGATTTGGATATTAAAAATTGCCGAAGATGTTTAAGAAAATTTTTAACCCTTTCTACCCATTTTACCCTTCATGAGCTTGTAGGGAATACATTGGGAGAGGGGTACATGCATCATTTCTCTTAACCAACACCCTTTAAGACTCTAAGGGACCGAATAGTTCGGTCCCTTGTTTTTTTCGGCCGAGCACGGGAGAGCGGAAGAGGGCGACGACTTGGGCTTGGCGAGCGGTGGCCGGTGGGTTTTCGGCGGCGGTTTAGAGGGGAAATCGAAGGGAAATTAAGTCTAATGTATGATTTCTTGAAGACATTTCTAAGCTTTTCATGTGATTTTCCTTGAAAGAAATTTCTATGGTTTCTTCCAAAAATTGTTTCCTCCAAAATCTCTTTACAATAAAGATTACCCTTACTAGTACAAATGTTTTTATGTTTACAAATCAAACTTTCATGGGAAAACTTTTGAGTTTAGAAATTAGGGTTTTGATGAAACGTTAAAATCTTTTGGAGAGAACGTTAGGGAAGGCTTAGGAACAATTTTTAGCCCTGAAAATGTAAGATTTCTTCGAAGGATTTTAGGTTCAATTCTTAGGGTTTTTCACTAATTTGAAAATGTTGATGCATGCTTACCTAAAGTGTTTCCCAATAACATTAGGAGGGCTCTAATTGTGAAATTTGGGCACTTTTCACAAAATCCTATTTTCCCCTAATTTTTATATGTAATAATCCGAAAATAATTAATTTTAATAATGATATATGTTAGGAAAAATGTTATGAAAATTAATTTGAAGGGATTATGAACAATTTTAGGTTCCAAAATTTTGGATTTTAATTAAATCCGAAAATTAGCTTTTAAATTCATTTTTTTAATCAAGAAAAAATGTAGATTTTGGGTATGTTAATGACCATTCATACCTATATGTTTATGAACATTCATAATTATATGATAAACAAATGCTTTAGGGTATGGGTAGGTTAATGAGTATTAATGAGTTTAAAGAGAGAAATTACTAATAACATGTGTAGGGTCATTAAGGGATAGTGAGTTATAATTATTTTGGATTGGTATAAGAAAACTTATGTTGTAAATTCTTCCCTTAGGTCTTGAAAAGCGGAGGTATTAAGGAGAGATCGTGAAACGACACTTTCAAAGAGCAATATTTGAGGTAGAAACACCTTACTCTATAAATTCATATTCCTGTATTCTGTTTTGAAATGTCTCATTAGTTGATAGATATTACATGCATATTAAATATTCTTATTAATTGATAAAAATGTATATTAAATGTTTCTATGAATCAATGCATATTTGATGTTCTCAAGCATATTAAAGTTCTCATTATTTGATAGCAAGCAATGCATAGAAGTCTCTTTTATGTAAACTTGCCTCATACTTAATGCATATGATTAATATGAAAATGCTACACTACCTATCCATCTTTCTATGAAAAGAATGGTTGAATGATTTTGCATGTTGAAGGCGGAGTACCAAAATATTGTACAAAAACACAATATGGCTCTTATAAGCAATATGACTCTTCGGGGAAAAAGAGGAAAGAAAAATAAATGGCCAAAAATATGTTTGTGTACATGATCAGTACACTTCTGGTACTCCTGTACGGTTGTATAATATAAAGATTAAGTTAGCATATTAGAACATTTGACAAAGGACTTGATATAGTTGAAAGGATATACATATGAATTAACATGTGACATCTAGCATATACATAAGAACTAGCATGTGTCACTTAGCAAATAATCAACATTTCATAATCATGGAGGAGTTCACTCACTTTTAGCATACATGTTAATTTTCATTTAATTTGGTATATGAAGTTGTTAGAGTTAGTATTTCCTATTAAGCTCTAGCTCATTCCCTCATTTTGAGATATTTTTCAGGAGAACTTGTTGCTAGAAATGGCTGACCGCACTTGGTTCACTTATAGTCGTAGAGGACCAGATGATAGGTTTCCCTTATGTCTCTATTAGTTGTAGTTTATATATTTTTGGGTGGTTTGACATAAATGATAGATTTTATAGTCACCTTTGTATATATGAATCTTCTTGTGAAATGATATGAAATGCTTATTATAATTTGGAAATTGTTTAGAGGTGCTTTTAGTTTCCTTTTGAAGTATTTTAGATTTTAGATTCTTCAATGCATGTTTTAAGAAAATTTCATGTTCTGAATGTCCGACATCTGTTCCCGCCTCGTCTATACGAGCTCACCAGGCCGGGTCGTGACAAGAGTGGTATTAGAGCACAAGTTTAGGATATGAATCAGTATAAAGCGCCATTAGAAGGATTTATGAGTTTTAGACATTTTAGGATGTATGTTTATACGACGATGATTGAATTGTAATTTTTATTTGGTTTAGGGCTATGTTCAGGAGCCCGATGCCATTGATGGAAACACTGATGGGAACAATGAATAGGCTGAGAGAGAAGTTCCAGCGGTACCATATGAATTGCATCGAATTTGATTCAACAGGGCTCGACGGGGTTCGATTTGGATTGATTTGATTTTAATTTAATTAAACTGAATTTAATTTTATTAAATTAAGGTTAATTTGATGAAATTAAAATTTAATTTCAACAAATTAGGGTTTGATTTTGCTTCGATTGCATTCGATCGAATCGATCGAGTACGATCGAACCCAATCAGTCTTGAATCAGCTCGATCGGGGTTGGGTCAAAACAAAAATATTTGTCAACACTAGCAAGATCTTTAAAATTGTTGCATGATTCTTGAAGAATTTCTTAATTGATTACTTGTTAAAAAAGGGTACTACATCTACATATATTTACCAAAAAATGTCTAATAAAGGAAATAACTAACCAGCTTAATTCTTTTCTAAAAATTAGGAAACAAAATCATAGGAGAATAATTCTTTCCTAAAAATTATGGAACATAATGATAGGAGAGGATAGCAATCGAACTCTCATTTTATTCCTAAAAGTACTATCCTAAAATAAATTCTGGAACTTTGACTTTCAAATATTCAACAATTCTTGTCAAGGTTGACCTAATAACTTTCAGATGGTACATTTCTTACCTTGGGCTTGGGATGCGGTGTGCCTTGACTATATGGAATATGATGATTTAGATTTGTAGTGACCTTAACCCATATTATACGAGGCATTATTTATTTTGGCCCAGCTCATCCGAAATTAGGTTAATCTTGTTGTTTAACTGATGTGAAACAACATGCGATGAACAAGAACTGCTTGGGGATTTTAATATAAGATTGTTAAAGCTTTGCTAGTTATAAAATTAATGCTTACCCAAGTTAGGTTTTTAGAATTATCAATTCGAGATTAAGTAAGGCATGCGGTTAAAACTAGATTAACGGGACAATATCAAATTGTCAACATAGAATTAAAGAGTAATGCTATGGGGAGAAACAATAATCCACAATTAACAAATAGAACTTTCACCTTGGGTCTCTCACTCACTCTCTTGTTGGTGGCACTTTTAATGGAGGAAGATTGAGAGCAACCGAGCGATGCCACTAGGAGACAAATGGCGCACAAAAGCGTAGTTCGTTGGAGCGATAGCCGGTGGCGGGTAGTCCATAGGATGACTAGTGAGCATCCAACGTCTTATCCTTTCTTCCTTGCGGCAGCCTGGGTACTTTGAAATCCTGGACAGCAGATTTACTCCTTGGGTGGCAGCAGCTTGGCCACGTTGGAGAGCTCTTTTGGAAAGCAAAAACCTCTTGGAGATGCAGGAAAACAATACATAATTGCTGTAATTTCTTAGGCAGCTGACGAAAAGCATATAGACGGGAGGGGAATTAATTTGAGGGAAATAGGTAAAGTGGGGCCAATGTAATTAAATGACTGATTTGAATAAAAACTTATTAAAACGGATTGAAGGCTTGGGAAGGAAACCTCTCTTTAACGGATAGGGGAATCAGGCAATTGTTTGAATTTCAAAATTGCTTTGAAATCAATTAAATAACAATTGCTTAAATTCTGGAATCATTTAAGGAAGGCAATTAGAGCTCATAAACAATTGAAATTCAAAATAATGTCTCCTGAGAGGTGCGGGATGGAACTGTGGCCGACCGGCGGCGGCTGATCTGGCCGGCGACAATGGAGGCAGCGGACTGGTGGCTTTGGGCGGTTTGGAGTGGGTGGCGGCAAGAGCAAGGGGAGGAAGAAGTATGGAAAAATATAAGAATTCAAGGAGCGAATTCCAATTTCCCACAAGTGCTTCAACCGTATCTTCACGTCGACGAATTGATCACAAGAAATAAAGGAAGAAAAATGGTAGAACAAGAAGATCTAGAACTCACAAAGAGATCTAGTTTCTCCTACGAACTCACTAAGAGATCGAGGAGGGTGAACTCACAAAGAGATCATAAGTGGCAAATAATTTTTCATTCATCAAAAACTAAACTATTACATAAGAAAAGGGCCATATAAATAGGCCTCAAAATGACAAGAAAGCAAAAGACTAAAATGCCCCTCGGGCTACAATAACGACTAAATACCCATAAGGGCAAAAACGGAAAAACATAAAAATCAAATAAACTACTACAAAAATGACTCAAAATAAAACTCATGATCGTGGCCGTTGATCTCCGGCGTCTCCTGATGGTACATGTGTCGAAATATCTGACGATGTCCTCATCATTAACTCTTAGTGCAACTTCTCAAGAGGTTACTTATCTTAGGAGTGCTTCATTATGAGGGCACTTAAGATGACATTCTTGGTTTTTTTTTTTGCATTGTCATGGGGGTGGTTATTAAACTTTTGTTTGATCTAAAGAAAATCAATTTTTAGAAATGCTCAGACCTCAAAGACATTTTTTTTTTTAATTTTTTTATGGTATGGTATGATTTATGCCCTATGTTATCTTTTGTATATTCTTTCATTGTTAAGTAATGCAGATAGAAGCTCGCAACAACAAGTTGGAATTGCACTCTGCAAACCATAAAGATCTTGAGGAGGAACTTGATAAGCTAGTTGGATGGCTACATATCCCTCCTCAGGTATATTTGATTTATGAGGAAATTTGTGTTGGTTAGATCGAGATTCTAACAAAATAGTCAACCCTAAATTTATTATCGTATTGTTTTGTTGATCTTCTTAATGGCAGCTTGCAACATGCCTAACGGTTGGTTCCTTCGATGAGCCTCGCGTGATGAAAAATATTGAAGCTTGTGAATGGTTAATTGGGGCTATACGTCATCTTCAAGTGCCAATTTTGGATCCATCTTATGCAAATCTGCAAGCTGTACATCATCTGCTAACTTTAAGTGATTACATTTTGTGTGAGACTACGTGGAGGTTCAACTGCCAATATCACACACACACATATGTATATATATATATTCCTAATTGAAGTTTGCGAGCTTTCTATTAGTAGATTTACTTGCAAGCCATATAGAAGACATTTAGGCTGGTTTGAGCAGATTAGCAAAGGTTAATCCACAGATCAATTATGGAAAACTTTTAGGTTTTGTATAATTATTTGTTCTTGTCCTTAATTTTAATCACCTTTCCGTGAGGTTTGCTAGATTTGTAGAGAAGTAAATAATCTTGAGACAAACTGTACAGGTTAAGGAGAAACGCGTGGAATTAGAAAAGTTAAAAAGTACATTTGTTTGGCGTGCATCCGAGTTCTTGAGGAACTACTTTGCTAGTTTGGTGGATTTCATGATAAACGACAAGACTTACTTTTCTCGGGTGAATTTGTAACTCCATTTGTTTTATCCAACATTACAAGATGGATTACGAAGTTAACTTGAATGTATCTTTGGTTTCTTGAAGCGGGGATCATTGAAGAGGCCTAACCATGCAGAATTGAGATACAAGTGCAGAACCTATGCACAACTTCTTCAACACCTAAAGGCACGCGTTTAATGAAAAGCTTCTTTGAGCAATTTCATTTTGCTGATTGCGTTTTCTAATTATTTGTTTGCCTTGTATTAAACTTTTCAGAGTCTTGACAGCAATAGTTTGGGCCCTTTACGAAAAGCATACTGCCATTCCCTTAACCTGTTGCTCCGTCGAGAGGTCAGGAAGAAAAAGAATTGTTTCAAAAGACTGTTATCATTTCTCTAATTTAATATGCTGATTTCTTCTATTACGAAAGTAAATAAAACTTTCCATTAATAAATACTATTGAATATCTGAGAGGCATGTATATTCACTTGAGTCTCCTTAGTATCTCTGTTTCTGTGTTCGAAAACTTAATATTTACAAAGGAGAGGTACGAGAGAGTTGAATACAAATAAATCTAGGAGGAAATTAAGGCCTGGTATAAATCAATTACTTTTGGATTGATGAGTTGGATAGGCATCCAGTCCTTGTTGTTGCTGGTGATCAACAATCCTGTGGATTGCTAAGTTGGGCGGACACACATCCCTTGTTGCATCTAGGGTAATCGCCACAAATTGCTGAACTGGTCTGATTGAAGGACGAAAAAGTGTAACGACATAGGCATAGTTTGAGTTGATTCTAGGATTTTCACACTTTCCTCAAGCTAGGGATGTATTTTAATCATTCCTAGCTTAAAAGTAAAGCTGTCGAATTGTGATTGATCAAGAGTTTGGAAAAGCATATTTGCAGTCTAGAGTTTTGTTGGAGTGTAATTTATTTGAATGAACGCTTGATTAAGCTTTTCTTATATGAAGCATCAATCAATTTCAATATATTAGTTTAATCATGGCGGACTTCAATTTCAATATGTCAGTTCGTTCATGGTGAACTGAATTTTTAGCAATATTGATAGTAGCTTGATTTTTACATCTCAGTACATAGATTCTATAATGAGAATATGCAAGTCCTTGAGAAGTCGTTTAAGCCACTTTCACAAGTATCACGGGCCACAACCTTGACTTTTGCTTCAACATTATTCTGAGCAAAAAGTTGTTTTTTTTTTTACTATGCCACTAAGTTTTCCCATGTGAATAAACAATAACTTGATGTGGATTTAAGATCTGTTACTTATACGGACCAATCATCATTAGTGAAGATTTATATGCTCGTTACTGTCTCCTTTCTATAGAACAACCTTTTTCCAGGTGTCTTTTAAAGATACCTTTGCATCCTACTATATAAAGCATTAAGATGCTTCTTTGTGGGGCTATTGATAAACTAAAAATACTAATATCAAATCAAATATCAGATCCCCATTTAGAAAAGCATTTTTACATATATCTAATGGAGAAATGAATCTTAATTTGCTGCAAGTGAGAAAATTATCAGGACTTTGCTCATCTTAGCAACTAGGGTTAATAACTCTTAGTAATCCATGCCATATGTTTGAGTTATTTTTGTTAAATCACAACCTCCCGTTCTTATGTTAATCCCACAGCTATGAATAGTGATTCGTGGGAAGTCCACCTGAATCATGTTGAATACCTTCCATAGCTAGACAACTGATTTAGGAAGGATTGTATTAAGATAATTACTCATTGTTACGTAATTATTTGTAGTTATTTGTTTCTTTATTAAGGCATATTGTATAGATCTATAAATAGGGATTATCTTAAGAAAAAAAGAAAAAAAAAAGAAAAAAGAAAAAAGGATTATGTTGTGAAATGAAATTTAAGCATTTTCCTCTCAAACTTACTGATTTCAACATAGTATCAGAGCCATGATTGACTATTGCCAATTCTTCGAAAGCAGCCTTCATTGCCGCAACTATCGTTGGATCGTCGTAATGAAGGAAACAGAGAAGACAAGGCTTCAAGAGATCATTGAGCGTTGCCTGCTTGATTTGCGCGCTCGAGCAAAACACTTGGGCAAGTTTCCGCCTTCGTCGCCTGCAAGCAAGGGCAAATCTCCGCTCAAGCAAAACTCGGACCAAGTCTCGTCGTCTGGCTTCCACGCTCGAGCAACCATCAGCGGATCCATTCAGCCAACCCTGCGTGTCCTAGCTGCTCTGTCCGAACATCTTGCGATTAAAAGTCTTGGTTCGGTCACTCACTTAACCGTGAGTTTGAAAAAAAAAAGAAAAAAATATTATCTGCCTTTATTGCTGTAACTAAAGATTGGAGGAAAATTTTTTTGGGAAGCATTAATTGCTATCCAGGATCATACAAATAGTCTTCATTACTATAATTTGACACCATAATGTCAGAAATTAATTCTTTCCTGAGCATTAACCATTTTGAAGATCATATGGTGCACCAAGGACGAGGTGACCTTCAAAGCATGCAACCTTCCTATTGCCTAAATAGGAAAAATTATTTAAAGTGGTCTCAATTTGTGAATACCTACTTAAAAGGAAATGGTAAATTACATCACTTCCTTGGAGGAGAAACAAAAGAAAGGATCATAATTTTTGGGTATGGGATGAAGCGGACTCCTTGATTATGTCATGGTTGTGAAATTTCATGACTCAAGAAATTAACGATACATTTATGTTTATTTCCATTGCAAAGGACATATGGGATGCTGTCAAACAAACTTTTTTAAAAGTTCGGGATGCTGCTGTCACGACCTGGCCCGAATACTTGATTTAATGAGGTAGAAATTAAAAGTCGGATGGTAGGATCAAATCATTTCAATACATAAGCAAAGTAACATGAAATTTTCCATTCAACTGAAGTGCCACTAACAAAAAATTTATCAAATACTTAACATTTATAGACATCATAAATTACCTGTTTTCATTAACGCGCCGTCTTCTATAGAACTCCTCTCTTTATGTCATTTCTAAAACTTTTGAATTTTACCTTAAAATATTTATTTAGTGGAATGAGCTTACAAAATAAGCTCAGTGGGTAATCAATATCAATTATAAAAATAGAAAAACATAAATAATCTTATACTTCTTTCTTAATACGTAAAATCCCTATTTGTACATCTTTCATGCATTATAAACCTTCAATCATAAATATTATATTTCCTCATAACATTTCCTTTAACAGTTTTGACATTTACTTTCTTTTTCATTTCCATTTCCACTTGTACAGGAGCACCGTCAAAATGTACCAATTAAAGTACAACCATTTCCATTTCCATTATCATATTCTTTTTCTTTATACATCCACGGGTACATTTTTTCCCAGCCAGTACTATACATGGGTGAACTCCTATAAATTTTGTATGCATATCATTTTCCTTGTTATAATTATTATATATGTTTTATTTTCATACATATAGATATATAACTTTTACCTTTCCTTTTTGTTTTCCATTTGATCAATATTTATACATTGGCATATGACAATTTTACATATACATATCTATAAATCTAATACATTTCACTTTAATAAAACTTTCAAACATTTACAACATATGAAATTTATCAGAAGACTATAATATCAGTAGGTATATATATCCTCAACATTTGTGATTTATGTTAATAATCACATATTTAAAAGACTGTATGAATAAAATAAAATAATTAAATAACATAAGTTGCCCACTTTGACTCTTTTAAAACTTCAATCCTTGTTAACCTAAGGAAAACACACAATCATGTAAATTTTTCTATATTTACCTTTCATTAATTTTGCATAAATATGTATTTAATTATTTCTTATCTCAAACCTCAAATTTTCTTACTTGTTGAATCGAACTCTTACACTTGCTTTCTTTTCTTCTAAAATTCCTAAAATTAAGCAATACGTATTTTATGAAAATATGCTTTAATAATAAATCTAAGAAAGTTAAATAATAGGAATTTTACTTACAACAAGGAGATTTTCCAAATCTCAAAATCTTTCTTCTTTCTCTCCCAAAATTCTTTCCCCTCTCTTCCAAATCGCTTTATCTTCCTTTAAAAAATGTCATTTACTTTAGGTAAAAAAAACATGTGAATTTATACACAATTGAATGGAAGAAATTCAATAAACTGTTCCTTTTTCTCCTCGGTTGTTTCTCTCGTTTAATGAAAGTTCTCTCAATTTAGCACTTCCTTAGCGATAGGAATAAAAATGAATGGTTAATTCTTATCCTTGAAGGAAATCATTTGCTAAAATTGGAAAATGGAACTCACCTCGTTATCGCACGAAGTTCTCGGCCGTCCGCCCCCTCTGTTTCGTGAAAATGGAATAGTATCGACCCATGTTGGGGTCGTGTCTTTAATTAGAAGGCTAGCCGATTCGTTTGAACAGTCCAGCCAAAACCGAATATTACAATCAATGTTTAAAATTTCGTATTCGGGTATTGAGGCGTTTTTCATTCGTGAGGTGAAGCGTAAGCCTCAAGGCGTTTTGAGGCGTAAGCCTCAAAATCAAAATATTGCGTAAACATAAAATGATAAATTTTTTATATACTAATGAGTGAATAATATAAAACATAAAAAAAGTATAAGATATGAAGTAAAATCAAAATATCTCAGTAATAAGACAATATGAAATATAGTTCAACTCAAAATTCTATCTTTCCCAAATCCCAGTATTCTTTTCATTAACATATAATTCCAATTTCCAAAATAAATAGCAATGACATATCACATAAGAACTCATAAGTCATCAACACTGTCATCACTAAGGGGTTCTTCATTTGAATCATCATTATGGTGAACTGCTCTCTCCCCTTCCTCCTCTCCTATAGAGTCCAATGTCGGGCATTTACTTCAAGATTTATGTAAGCTTTAATATATATAGCGTGAGGCGTAAGTGAGGCGAGGCGTGGCCTCAAGATGGGCCTCAACCAAATTAAGGTGCAAGCCTCGTAAAAAAATCGAGGCGTAAGCATTGAGGCGTTTTTTACTGGAATTGCGCAAAGGCGGGCCTCAAGGCGAGCCTCATATTGCGCAATTTTAATCCATGATTACAATCTCCCTTCCTTATAAAAATTGTCCCTGAAATTAAATCAAATAAAAAAACATACCCTTAATTAAAGAGGTGAGGGTATTGACTTTTCATTTCTGCCTCTTTCTTCCAAGTGACATCTTTATCTGTTCCGTGTTTCCATAGAATTTTCACAAAAGGTATTACTCTATTTCTCAGTTGTTTCACATCATAATCTAGTATTTTTTTAGATTCCTGAACATATCTCAAATCAGGCTGAAGGTCAATTGATTTGGATTGAATTCTCTTTGACTCATTTGACATATACTTCCGAAGCACTGATATATGAAACACATTATGAATTTCTTGCATATGCACTGGCAGATTCGATTTTTATGCCATATTTCCAATTCTCTTTATGATTTCAGGACCTATGAATCTTGGACTCAATTTTGCTGTCTTTCGAAACTTTTGCACACCTTTCATTGGGCTGACTTTAAAAAAAATAAATTCTCCCACTTCAAACCCTATAATACTTTTGTTGCCTATCTTGCACTGTCTTTAGCCTATCTTTGATTAATCTGATTTTTCTAGTAGCCTCATCTACCAGTTCAGTTCCAATTATTTTTCTTTCACCTGTTTCTAACCAACACAAAGTTTTTCTGCACTTTCTTCCATAAAGAGCCTCCTATGGTGCCATTCCAATACTAGATTGGAAATTGTTATTGTATGTAAATTCAATCAATGGTATGTAGGTCTCCCAATTTCCTCTAAAATTTAATACACATAATCGTAATAAATCCTCCAAAGTTTGAATTGTCCGTTGTGATTGCCCATATGTTTTAGGATGAAATGCTGTACTGAAAGTCAATCGGGTGCTCATAACTTCTTGAATTTTTTTCCACAATTTAGAAGTGAAACGGACATCTCTATCAGAAACAATTGATTTTGAAATTTCATGTAATCTCATAATTTCATCCACATATGTTTTGGCCAATTTCTCCATTGAATATGTTTGCTTAATTGGTAAGAAATGACATGACTTGGTTAATCTGTCAATAATAACCCATATTACATCTGACTTTGCCTTGACCTGTGTAAACCAATTACAAAATCCATTGTAATGTCTTCCCATTTTCACTCAGGTATAAGTAAGGGTTGTAATTGACCACTTGGTTTTTGATATTCTACTTTAATCATTTGATAGAAGATACATTTTACCACAAATTATGCAACATTTTTTTTTAATCCTGGTCACCAAAACAACCCTCTCAATTCCTGATACATTTTTGTACTGCTTGAATGAGGTTCATAATTTGAGAGGTGAGCTTCTTTTAATATTTCTTCTCTTAAATTTTCAACTTTTGGAACATAAATTTTGCTTTTATATTTCAAAATTCTTCCATCCTCCCACACAAAATTTTCCAACTGTCCTGCCTGTACTTTCCTTAAGATATCTTGGAATTTTATATCTTGATGCAATGAATTACATATTCTATCTTTCAAAGTGGATTGTATCATCAACTAATTTAACAAATTCTTCTGAAATGAAGGAGTATGTATCAAACAGAATATGTACATGCTTTCCTTGAATCATTACCATACCTATAAAATTTACATAAAAATAACATAAACATAGATCATTCATTTAATAATATTTTCATAATACATATTTATTCATTTTTTATTATTATTACTTGTAATCACTTCCGGTGAATCCTTAGCATCCTTCTGAGTCAGTGCATATACTCTAGGCAGAGTATTCTGTCAGCCTTGACTTGGTTCTGGAGTAGAAATAGTTGATTCTATTGTTCTTGGTCTTCCAACATTTCTCTAAGATTTAGTGTTTATCTTTGATTCTCCTGCTGGTCTTTGCCCCAAAGTAGGACAGTTCTTTGCCATGTGACTTGGTTGATGACACCATAAGCAAGTGTTTGTACCAGATAAACATTCATCTTTATGTTGCTTTCCACATTTTCTATAACTATTCATACTTGAACTGTCACTGCTAGTGGACTTTGTCTTCTTCCAATTAAACTTCCCACCTTATGAAAGAGATTTGCTACGTCAATCCTGAGGGGCTCCCATAACTTCACCACTTTTCCTCTTTTGAAAATCGCGTCTCCTTTGAGTGTTTTGTAGGTCCATTTATATCCTCCTAGCCCTTTTCAACAATACTAAATAATCTTCAATCCCAAATGGAACAAGAGGTTGTCTAATTACATCCTTCAATCCAGATAAGAATCGGTGGCATTTTTCCTCTACAGTATATACTAATTGAGGAGCATATCTAGCTAATGTTGTAAATTCAGTCTCATACTGCATAATTGATCTATCTCACTGTATCAATCTCATAAACTTGTCCTGCATTTGCCTCATCACAGAAGGAGGTACAAATCAATCTCTGAATACCTGAGTAAAATCATTCCACTTAATTTGCATGTTAGGGATTCCTCCAAATTTGTCTTAATACAGACCTCTCCACCACCTTTTAGCTTCTCCATTAAGCATGGAGGTCGCTAAAGAAACTTTCATCTTCTCTAGACAGTACATTCCTTCTAAAATCTTTTCAATTCTTAGTAACTAGTTTTCAGCTTCTATTGGTCCCTCTACTCCCTTAAATAATGGTTGTCTAATGTCTTGAAACAGTTTGAGATACTTATCCGTAGGCATTCCACCACCACTTTTACTTCATGACGGTTGATTCCTTGAGTTTTGAATCAACTGAGTCATAGCTATCATCATTTGTGCCAGTGCATCAGGATTAATATTAACAGTTGGCACTTGTCTTTCTACTTCCTCTACTTCCTCATCTTCTCCAGGATCATTTTTGATTTCTGTTTTCAATAAGATATTCATTTTATATTAAATCTTTAAATCATTAATAATCATCATAATGGCTTTTCCAGGATGATTCATATGTTAATTGGGCTCTGATACAACTTTTGTCACGACCCAGCCCAGATACTCGATTTAACGCGGCGAAAACTAAAAGTCGGACGGTAGGATCAAATCATTTCAATTCATAAGCAAAGTAATATGAAACATTCCATTAAACTAAAGAGCAACTAACAAAAAATTTCTCAAATACATAACATTTGTAGACGTCATAACTCACCTGTTTTCATTTATGCGTCGTCTTCTATAGACAAACTATTCTCTTTCTGTCATTTCTAAAACTTTGGAATTTTACCTGAAAACATTTATTTAGTGGAATGAGTTTACAAAGTAAACTCAGTGGGTAATTAATATCAATTATAAAAATAGAAATACACAAATAGATTATCTTATACATCTTTCTTAATACACAAAATCCCGATATGTACATCTTTCATGCATTGTAAACTTTCAATCATAAATATTACATTTTCTCATAACAATTTCTTTAGCAGTTTTAATATTTATTTTCTTTTTTCATTTCCATTTCAACTTGTACAGGAGCACTGTTTAAATGTACCAATTAAGGTACAACCATTTCCATTTCCATTTCCATATTCTTTTCTTTTATACGTGCACGGGTACGTTGCTTTCCCAGCCAGTACTATACAGGGGTGAACTCCTGTAAATATTGCATGCATATCCTTTTCCTTGTTATAATTATTACATATGTTTTATTTTCATACATATAGATATATAACTTTTACCTTTCCTTTTTGTTTTCCATTTGATTAGTATTTATACATTGGCATATGACAATTTTATATATACATATCTATAAACCTAATACATTTCAGTTTAATAAAACTTTCAAACATTTATAACATATGAAATTTATTAGAAGACTATAATATCACGAGATATATATACCCTCAACATTTGTGATTTATGTTAATAATCTCATATTTAAAAGACTGTATCCATAAAATAAAATAATTAAATAACATAAGTTACTCACTTTGATTCTTTCGAAACTTCAATCCTTGGTACTACCCAAGGAAAACACACAATCATGTAAATTTTTCTATATTTATATTTCATAAATTTTGCATAAATATGTATTTAATTATTTCTTGTCTCAAACCTCAAATTTTCTTCCTTGTTAAATCCTTGTTGAATCGAACTCCTACACTTGCTTTCTTTTCTTCTAAAATTCCTAAAGTTAAGTAATACATATTTTATGAAAATATGCTTTAATAATAAATCTAAGAAAATCTATATAATAGAAATTTTACTTACAACAAGGAAATTTTCTAAATCCCAAAATCTTTCTTCTTTCTCTCTCATAATTCTTTTCCCTCGCTTCCAAATCGTTTTATCTTCGTTTAAAAAATGTCATTTACTTTAGGTAAAACAAAACATGATAATTTATACAAAATTGGAAGGAAGAAATTCAATAACATGTTCCTTTTTTCTCCTCGGTTGTTTCTCTCATTTGATGAAAGTTCTCCCAATTTAGCATTTCCTTAGCGATACGAATTAAAATGAATGGTTAATTCTTATCCTTGAAGGAAATCATTTGCTAAAATTGAAAAATGGAACTCACCTCACTCTCGCATGAAGCTAGCCCTCGGCCGTCCACCCCCTCTGTTTCTTGAAAATGGAACAGTACTGACCCCTGTTAGGGTCGCGTCTTTAATTAGAAGGTTGGCCAGTTCGGTGTAACCGGCCCAGCCGAAATCGGATATTACAGCTGCTCAATTCTTTGAAATTAAGATCAAAGTAGGAATCACAAAATAAGGAAGCAAGTCCGTGACATACTATGTCACTCTTCTACAAAACCTATGGTAAGAACTTGATCACTATAGATGTATAGAGGCAAGATGTCCAGAAGATGCTGCTATTCTAAAGAACTTTATTAAAAAATAGAGTTTATGATTTTCTTGCAGGATTAAGTACAGAGGATCGCTTTGGTGTAGTTATTGCAGGAAGTCAAAACACATAACTGACATGCTGGAAAATACATGAAAACCCTGTCAATAAGGAGTGGAATCAAAGAAGTGAAACAAGGAGTACACCACTTGGTAACATTACAACAACTCAACCTAACTTAGAAACGCAGTCCAACTTCAGAGAACTTAATAAAAAAGATATTGACAAACTAAATAAACTCTTGGTATCCCTTGAAAAATCAAATATATCTTCCTCTCTTGCACTTTCAGATAAGTTTCCTATTTTCATTGGTTTAAGTGCCTCTAAAAAAAATTTAAAAAGATTATTGATCATTAACTTAGGATCCACAGATCATATGACCCACTCACCTACCCACTCTATCAACTATATTTTTTGCCCAAGTGACAAGAAAATCATCACGGCTGATGGTTTTCTGACCACAGTAGTAGGCCAAGGAGGCATATACTTATCTCCTTCTCTTACTCTAAAAAATGTGCTCCATGTATCTCAATTATCCACAAATCTCATATCTATACAAAAACTTACCAGTGATCATAATTGTTAATCATTTTTTTAACCCTACATATTGCTTATTTCAGGACCAGGGATCAGGAAAGAAGATTGGATTTGCTAAGGTGAGAGCTGGACTGTACTGCCTTGAAGAGCTGAACAAATCTAAAAATAGCTACTCTATGTTCTAATTAACAAGAAATCTACTATCTGGCTTCATCATTATAGATTAGGACATCCATCATTTGATATCCTAAAACATGTGTATACAAAATTTTTTCAATTAGAAAATGAACTTTTTCATTGTAAAACTTGTGAGTTAGCCAAATATAAAAAAACTTCTTTCCCAAATAAAAATGAGAGATGTAATACTCCTTTCTAACTTATTCATAGTGATATATGGGAACCCTAAAAAATCCCCAACATTTCTAGAGCACACTGGTTTGTATCATTCATTGATGATTGTAGTTGAGTCTCTTGGATCTATCTCCTCAAAAATAAATTTGACGTTAGTACCATTCTTCGCATTTTTCACAACATGATCCATAATCAATTCGAGGTAAAAATAATGAAATTTCGTTCTGACAACACTAAAGACTATTTCAACCTAACCATATCCTCCTACTTCCAAAGTGAATGTATCATCCATGAGTCCTGCGTTCACACCCCTACAATAAAATGGTTCACACCCCTACAATAAAATGGAACTGCAGAAAGGAAAAAATAATCATATTCTAGCCTCCACTCGTGCTTTCCTATTCCACCATAATATACCCAAATCTTGTTGGTGGGAAGCCCTCATAACTGCCACTTACCTCATAAACTGACTACCTTCAACAGCCCTGGGATTAAAAACTTCAATGGATATTCTGTCCTTCTTTTACCCTGAGTTACGAACCCATAATAATCTTACACCCTAAATCTTTCGGTGCACTGCAATGTTCACATCCATAGCCACAATAGAAGAAAATTAGATCTAAGAGCACTCAAATGCATCTTTGTTGGATATTCAGTCACCCAAAAATATTACAAGTGTTATTATCCCCCCACACAAAAAACCCTTGTCTTTGTTGATGTTACCTTTGATGAATAAAATTATTATTTTGCCAAATCTCGTCTTTAAGGGGAGACTGAAACTGAGGAAGATGAAGAAAGTGAGCTTGCCCTTCTTGACCTTCCTCCACCTCAAACCAATCCCGCTGAGTCCAAAAAATAGGCAAATTGAAGACAAAGCTATCATTAGATTTGGGAATGTATATTCCAGGCGTACAAGTTCAAATTGTGCTCCGAAGCAGATTTAAGAATTTGAACCATCCTCTGAAATCAAGGTAAATACAAATTCACCACCTCCTTGTACCCCATAACTAACTCTATTGCCTTCAATAATTTTTCATTTTCACACACAAAAACTTCCTGGTTACACTAGAAGATATTCATATTCCTAATAATAATTCTGATGCCTTATCTAATGAAAATGAGAAAAAATGCTATGAAAGATGAAATGCAGGCCCAAGAAAAGAATAACGCGTGGGAAATCATCAACCTTCCGAAAGGAAAAACAAATCAGTTGCAAATGGGTGTTCTCTGTAAAGCGCAAAGCTGATGGTACACTAGAATGACACAAAGCAAAGCTAGTGGCGAAAGGGTATACTCAAACATATGACATTGACTACTAGGAAACCTTTGCAGTTATAGCCAAGATGAACACTATTATGATCCTACTCTTCTTAGCAGCTAAGTACAAATGGCATATGGGAAAACTAAATGTAAAAAATGCATTCTTATATGAGGACTTGGAGGAAGAGATAGCTATAGAGATACCACCAGGATTTTAGGAAAAATCTGAAGGTGACAAGGTGTGCAGGTTGAGAAAAGCCTTATATGGGCTAAAACAATCACCTAGGGTCTGGTTTGGAAGATTCTTAAAATTCATACTTCTGAATGAGTATCGCCAGAGTCAAGAAGACCATACATTATTCTTTAAACAGTCAGACTCAGGGGGAGTCACAATATTATTTGTGTACGTGAATGATATTATCTTGACTAAAAATAATGAAGAGGAAAAGTTAGTTTAAGAAAAAGTCTTACTGAAGAATTTGACATCAAAGAACTTGGTAGACTAAAATATTTTTTTGAAATGGAAGTAACCCACTCCAGTGTTGACCGCAACTAAAACAGGCAAAAGAAAAAAAAAGAGAAAAAAATGTATATCTCGAATCATTATCTGCCGCTACCCACGCCGCATCTATAGTGCCCATGCTCTGTTCATTCGGCAACAAAATGTCGTGTCTTCTGCGATCTTTGCTCAAGCCCAATGCTCCCTCTTTCGTCGTTAAAAGCAACCTGCATGAAGCCTTCGGTCTTCTTCGAACCCATGCACGCGAGCTTCCAAATCCCACAGGCCTTCATGACCCTTATTTCCCCATCCCGTCGACCTCACTACCGAAGCCATCCGACGCTTCTTCCCCTCCTAATCCTTCTTACAATCTTGTTACGTCCGAACCCCGGCTTAACATCATCTCGTTCGACTTCTTCCACACATACGAACCAGTCGAGACCATCTCCTCTGAGCTCCTCTGCGCTAGCCGCCATTTGCTAAACCCACATCTAGCCCATTTCGTAAGCCATAGTCCCCAATCGAACCCGACTTTGCCTCCTCTACATAGCCGAAGAAATCCCTTCCTCCCTCTCTCCCTATTATGTGATCCACAACGACTCTAGCAGCTCCTGACCCCTCTTAGCCGACCGAACTCCCCCAGATCGGCCCTGAACCCGAAATCCCTCAAACCAGCAGCCTCCACCTTCCTGTGTTGCAAGTAACCGAACACCGTGCCGCCTCCCTTTTCATTCTTTCCAACTGAACCTAGCCATAGTCTCCACCTCCCTCGACCCTTACTCATAGCCGATTAACCTATTTAGGTAATTTGGTATATATATTTTATCTTATTTAGTTATTAATCATTATTAATTGCTATTACTATTATAATTAATGATATTATTATTATCATAAGTAGATTATATATATATATATATATATATATATATATATATATGTTTGTGTGTGTGTGAAAGTCAAAAAGAAAAAGAGAGGAAAAGAAGAAAAAAAGAGAAAAAAATAATAAAAAAAAAGAGATAAAAAAGGAAGAAAAAAAGGAAGAGAGGGAAAATGGAGGTTTTGTAGTTTTGTGCATTGTGGAAAGGTATAGCTTTTTTAACTCAAAAATCCTACACTTGACTCTTGCGGCGAGCCAACAAACCTCTATATGCTCTCACGTAGCACAGTGAGAGGGAAACCACTTCATATTGACAGTAACGAACTATTTTTCTAAGTGGGCGAAAGCGGCTTCTTTTATAGAAGTCAAGTCTGAGCACGTGATCAATTTCTTCACCCATAATATTGTCTACAGATTTGTTGTATCACGTTGCGTGATCTCTGACAACGACACATCATTCAAGAGCATCAAAATCGACAAGTTTGTCGATCAACATAAAATCGATTAGCGGTACTCATCAATATATAATCCAAGGGCAAATTACTTGGCGGAGGCCTTTAATAAGATGTTGGTGAAATTGTTGAAGAAGATCCTCACAAAAAATGAAAGAGAGTGTCATACAAAGATGACAGATGCACTATGGGTGTATCCTACAATTTACAAAATGCCAACCGAAGCTACTCCTTATTCACTGGTGTTCGGAGTTGAAGTAGTGTTGTCACTGGAAATTGAACTATCATCACTACGAGTAGCTATTCAGCATGATATTTCACAAGAGCAAAATGTTTGCCTAAGAATGGAAGTGCTCGATGCGTTTGACGAGATTAGACTGCAAGCTCAATAGAATTTAAAAATCTATCGAGCAGGAATGGCGAAATCATTTGACCGGATGGTGCGCCCGCGAGCATTTAAAGAAGGAGAATTGGTCATAGTGCTGAGTAGACCAATCATCCAACACCAAAAAATTGTTTGCAATTTCATGTTAAATTTGGAATGCCTCTTCGTTATGAGGTGTACCAAGGAGGAGCCTATCAACTTATCAACCTGCACGGTGAGAGGCTCATGCCACCAATCAATGGTCGATACTTAAAGAAGTACCACACAAAAGATTTTTCAAGAAAATGTTGTTTAATGTAGTGTGTATTATATACATGTTTATTAACATATATACATTTTGCATTTTGAAATTCTCTTATGTTACACGAATGCATTTCAAAAAAAAAAATCCCACAAAAATCTCCCATAAAACTGAGGGCATTTTAAGTATTTAATTGAGTCGACATCGCACCGCATGCCGAAATTCTTGAATAAATATTTAAAATCTTGAAATACAAAGCCTATCCAAAATCTCTCTGTGAGATAATGGACATTTTAAATATTTATTTAAGGTCAATATTGCGCTGCATGTCGAGATCCCCGAATAAATATTTAAAATCATCAACGCGAATATTCCTTCAAGATAAAAAGATACAACAAATTCTTTTTCAAAGTATATGCGGATGATTTTCCCAAAGTTCGGGACACCACATTCTCCAACGTACCAATATTTCAAAAGTCAAGAAAGAGAATTTTATAACTGCACACTCCAGCAAGTCGAGCCGGAATAGCTTGAAGTCTTTCAAAAGCCTGAAGCTTAATGTTCAAATGAGTATAAGAAGCCGATTCCAACAAACTAAAATATAGCTAGATCGTTGGCAACTTTATTTACTTAATACTCCATAAGAATGACTGTAGTAGCAGAACCCCAACTTCGTCAACTCGTTAGTAGGGACTGTAGGAAGTACGAAGGCTAATTTGACTCGGCAAGTTCAAGTAGCTATAATCCACTAAATTCTCCTAATTGACTGGAAAATCAAAGTTCTAGTAGGGAAGAGTCACGAGCAATTAACGAATGTACATAGGGTCTAAATCTTCAACCATAAAGGATGACTCCAAATCTACCAACTTCAGTAAAATCAGCATTAGGAGGCACATTTCTCATAGCTCAAGTTTGAAGTTTGAAGCCTAAATGGGTGTAAAAGGCGGGGTTCAACAAGCCTAAGTATGATAGGATCGCTGACAGCTCTATCTACTCAACATCCCATAAGAAAGGCTGCAGCAAAGTAACCCCTATTTCGACAACCAGAGAACGAGGATCTATCAAATCTTAGGTTATCTAATCTGATGTAAGTTACTCAGATTGAAGTGTCATCAATTAGTTAAGAATAAAGATACTGCCTACATTTGGTACTATCGATTAAATTCGAAATCTATAAATCCTTCAACAAATCTGTTAAGCACAATGCAAGGATCGAAAGATTTTTCTTTAGTAAGTCTACTGAAGCACAAAGAAAATGACTGAAGAAATTATCCAAAAGTTCACATAAAGTCTACGACTGAACTAAGAGGATTCTGTCATCAACAAGTTTATTATGCTTAAAGCTTTGGACCAATGATTTTTTTCCATCGACCTAATATAAACTTAGGGTTTAGGTCACTGGCATATACTCCTTTGTCAAACCCGCAAAGCAAGAAGTAAAGGGCAGAAGGTACGCAAATCTTTTGACAAGTCAATGTTAACAAATCAGATAATCCTTCACCACCGTCCGCCACACGTAGCACAAGGTAGAAGGAACCAACACCCTAAAACTCCAACTGAATCTGTGAAGAGTACAAGTGCTTTCTTTAATATGTGGCTAAAAGCAACAACGCTTACAACTTGTAAGATGATATTCTACATTATACACATAGCAACCAGTACAAGTTTATTTATTTTATATTTCTAATGAAGAAACCCACTGAGATACACATTCAATGGGTTGATTTGAACCGAATGGATGAGATTTGATGTGAATGGGCAGTGTAAAGTTAGTGGGATTATAACTGAATTAAAAAAAAAAGATTGAGCGGAAGTAAAGCACTAGACATTTCCTCCCACATGTTAATTGCCTTCTACATTCGATCAGAGGCCTTCTACATCCGATCAGAGAGCGGATGGCCGGAAGATGAGGCGGGGAGAAGGCTGCTGGAGCTGCTACGGTAGGTTTAGGATTTTTTTTTTTTTTAATTTCTGCGTATTCTTGCTGTTTCGGCATCTTGGAGAGAAGTTCCTATTGCTGTTTACTGGATTTAGGAAGGAATTCAGCAGCTGCTGTAAGGGAAACACAGAATTGGGTAAGCAGAAAATGCTTTCTTGCAAACTATAGTAGGAACTTTTTTTTTTTAAAATCAGCATTTCTAAGAATACCTACAGGTTGTTGCTAAGTTCAAGCTTTTTACTCTTGGGAAGAAGGTAATAATTTGAATATTATTAATTCAAGGAGAAAGAGTAGTAAGGAAAGGAATTTGGTTGGTGAGAAGAAGTTTAACAGACGTTGTGTACAGAAGAAAAAGAAGACAGGGAATTGTAGGAGTGCAAATTACTAACAAGGTTGATCAACAGAGCTTAAAATACATATTTTCACAGAAAGAATTTAAACTTGCGACAAAGAAGATGGTTGGAACTCATCAAAGATTATGATTTGGATATTGAGTATTGTCCAGGAAAAGCCAATATCATGGCTGATGCTTTAAGTCGCAAGTCTACAAGAATGATGAACTGGATGATTATTCAAGAGGTTCAATTGATCAAGGAAATGACAAATCTAGAATTGGAGATTAAAGAATAAAAAAATGTGGAATATTTGCATCAGATGACAATAAAACCCACTTTAACAGATCGTATCAAAGAAACTCAAAAGTTCAGTCGGGAATCTTTCAAATTAATGGAGCAGGTCCAGTCAGGGAAAATATTCGATCTTTTTCTATTGATGTTGATAGAATCATTATGCACAAATTCCAGTTGTGGGTATCCAATGATATGAATTTAAGAAAGAAAATTTTGCAAGAAGCTCATCATTATGGTTATACAATTCATCCAGGCAGTACTAAGATGTATAAAGACTTGAAATTAATATTCTGGTGGCCATATATGAAGAGAGATGTTGCAGAATATGTAGTTAAGTGTGAAGCATGTTAAATTATGAAAGCTGAACAACAACGACCTAGTGGATTACTGCAATCATTACCTACCTTTGAGTGGAAGTGGGAAATGATTTCTATTCACGTTCTACATGTGCCATCAAATTTGCAACACATACATGCAAGCGAATAGAAAGTGTAAGACAACTGTTTAAAATTTCAAAATAAATCTTTACGTACATCTCATTGATAAAAGCTTTTGTGAACAATTAAATCTGGATATTTTCAAATCACATGTGCATAAAAAATGTAATTATCAATTTGAAGTACATAATCTTGAGAAGTGTGTTGTTGACTCATGAAGTGTGCAGCTTTCTTCAGAAGTGTACAAGCATCTTAAAAAGTGTGTTGTTATCTAGAGGCGTGCATCCATAAAAAAATGCGTACTTATCTCGAGGGTAATTTTCTTGAGAAGTATATAAGGTCATTGAGAATGCCACTCCCTCGAGAATTATGTAGTTGCCTTGAGAAGTGTGTAGCTATTTCGAGAAGTATACCACCATTTTAAAACAAGTAAAAACATCAATTAAACTATATTGAGAAAACTTATTAATACGTAGTCCAAATGTACAAAAAAATGTGCAAGACAGCTATTTCGAGAAGTATACAAAAAAATATGCAAGTACATTGGAAAAGCATATGAATATACTATGCAAATGCATCCATTGAAAAACGTACAAATGCATAGAGTGTACAACTCTATTGTGTAAATGCATTAAAATGTGTGCAAGTGTATCGTATAGGCATGTTAAACGCTTGTAAGTACATTGAATAGTGCATCTGTACTGTGCAAATGCATCGAAAAGCATGTAAGTGTAATAAAAACATGTAAGTACATTGATGAGTGTGTGAGTACACTATGCAACAACAATAATAAAAATAATAATATCAAGCCTTTATCCCACTATGGGGGGTCGACTATATGAATACGTTTTCTTCATTTTGCCTTGTTAAGAGTCAAATTCCCATTTAAATATAATAAAGAAAGATATAAACTAATTTTTCTAACAAATTCTATATAATATAGCTTACGTGTGTGTTATGAGAGTTGATTATTAGGGAGATTCTATTTGTGTTCGTAGGCAAGCTATAACATTTGGTACAAGTCCCTTATAAGCTATGTTTTAGTTCATATCTAGTTTTTGTTCATCGAGACATAAGTTTCATTCTAAGTATGATATTGTTCACATTGCAAGTTTGGCATTTATCATTTTCATTTTTAGTTACCTTTTTTGTTCGCAATTCATTTTTTTATTTTGTTCTTTGAGTCTCATATCAATGTTAATTTCGACAACCTCCTATCATGTCCTATGCATAGAGGGTATCTTTAAGAGTGACAGGTCTTCCCACCATAATTTAAAAAAGCATACATGTTTAGTATTGTCTGACACCATAATCAGGGGATTTTCTTTTCCACCTCGCTTAAAAAACATGCATAGATTTTTGCCACCTGCATGATTGAAAATATAGAATTTCCCCACCGGTTAGAATACCATGCATTTGTACTTATTTTATAAATTTTTTTGTCATATTGGAACAAAACTGTAGTGACTCAGGATCTAATAGAAGGATTAAATTCTTAAACCAAAATTTTAACTCGGAGCTGACTATAATGTTCAAGTTATCACACAAACATACTAAAAAGCGTGCACACTATGCAAATGCATCTAAAATCGTATAAGTTATCATACAAACATACTAAAAAGCGTACATGTCATCCAAAATATATGTTGACTTGGCATGACTAAACTACCCACATGTGCTCCAACTAATTATATGAAACTCTTAAATTTGTGATAGAGAATATTGCATGAGTTAAAAACAAGTCAAACTAAAAATTATCCCATTTAAAAAATGTGCAATCACCTTACTAAGTTTCCGCATGTGCTCCAACCAAATATATTAAACTCTTAAATTAGAAGTCCGAGAATACTACACGATTTAAAATAAAGAATGTGTTTGCACTTTATTTATCTTAACGCTTAATTTTCAAATAGTGCACTATAAATCATGTTCTTACAAATGAATATATAACTAAAAAATACACTAAGATATTTGATTTTATGTTCACATTATACCTTAAATGCTTTTCACGAAAGAAATCCATTACAAAAATGCAAACTTTTGAGTGCACTGATTATATGGTAAATCACATAATTAACACTCGAATCCGATCATCTCTTAGCAAGTGGGCGGTGTTGATAAGATTCAAATAATAAAATAAAATATTTAAAAGCCCTGTTGATGGCCATTTTGAAAGCGAATATCAACCGAAGGGGGCTACATCTTTAAAAAATGCCTTCATTGTCCAATGCATGTTATTTTGGGGCCACATTTATACAAAATATGAAAATCCAAAAAATTACAAAATTCAAAACAACGGGTGGAATATATCTCTTATATCATAAAAAAAAATTCATTCATCTTCAACAACTATTTGTTGAGGGTGACAAATTAAAGGACAACCTCAAGTATCTTATTGAGTGCAGTAATATGATTCATTCTGAAATGATCTCTTACTAGTTAGAATGTAGTGCATGTTCTCTAATTAGTAGTTTTGTGCTAGCTGATACTATACGTAAACGGTTATAATCAGGGATTTTTGACTGGATTGTTTCGTCACAAAATTACATCTTTAAGTTATAGTTACATCCACAGCCCGCAAATTCCTCAGTGGTTGAAAAATTCTCGAGTAATGAATTATATGATGCATTTGATATGGTACAAAATCCTCTATTAGCCAAGGTTGATTTAAAAAATTTCCCTTAGATAAATATCCACCCCTAGTCTATGAGGTTCCCTTGGACAAAATAATCCATAGCTGCCGATAAGGATCCTTCAGCATGTAAGGTCAACTACTTTGACTAAATAGACATAGGATATTGTGCCTATGAGAACTTTAAACCATATTACAAAGTCCTTGCAAAAATAAGGGAGAAATATCTTATCTACAATCTAATATGTTTTTTGAAAGTTTGGCAGAGGTGGGTCACGAATTTTAGGAGCCCAGAAGGCCGAAGGACTGCAATGGAATAGGAATAGTTTGAGCCGAGTCTAGGATTTCCACATTATGCTTTTCAATCAATGCCATTAACTGCTCATTGGCTGAACTGGAATCCAAGTACTGATTTTTTTCAAATGCTCTGGTAAATATAAACACAATGAAAAATGAATTCATGGAAAGAAAAGTAGTATAATCTTGAAAAATATCAAAAGAATATAAGTATCATGTAGATTTGCAGTGAAGTATAATGAGCTTGCACTTAGATAAGATCACTTGAGCAATGTAAAATCGAGCAAGTAAGGTGAACGGATTGATACATCATAGATTTTATGTTCATTGTTTGTCAAAATAGTTCTTATTCTGCTTTTGTCATACACATTATCTTGTAAAAAAATAATCGACATATAACCATACTCTTTCAGTGCCAACTTTTACTATTTTTGGACGCCTATGTTATACTAGAATTCTCTCTAGTACTTGCATGCATATATATTTTTGAACTCCCCTTTTTTGCTGCTCTTTAATTTTTTGTTGAAGCAATGTATTAATAATTTAAGTTTATGCGTATCTTTTAGTTTTAACTTCTAGTAGCGTATGACTTTTTGAAAAAAATATCTTCCGGCTGTGCTAACAACATGCACTTCGGCAATCTCGCCACCCCCACCACCAGCACTACCAAAAAGGAATATATAAAAAAAAAAGTTTGTGAGCTTCTTAACTTGGAATACTTTCTCTGTTGATCTGCAGGCAAATCATCTTGGCTTTGTATTTATTTTTCAAAAAAGAAAAATGATTTTTATGTTATTGGAGTTTGACAGTGTGCATGTTTTAGTAGTTTTCTGCATTCATATGTTATACTTTAATTGCTTATGATTTTTTCTGGTCCTCTATTGCGTTTGGATTAAGCACCTCTAGGCCACTACTGTTTTAATTTCCCCTTTCTCAGCTATAGCTTGCTATGCATTATTTATAAAGTCAATGGTTGTTGTCATCGGGTATGCCAAGGCCATTTTACTATATTAAATAAATTTTCAAAAAGCTCGTAGCTCTTGGATTGTTTTAGTTCTTATTAGATTGGTTTTAGCCAACTAGGGTTCTAGATATTGAATGATGAAATAATGCAGGCTTTTGTTCTTAAATCGTGAAGTTTTTCTTAGGCTCGTGAATTTGCAAATGAACTTCGTGCTAGTACGAAAGTTGGAAAAGCCCCTACAGTATGGTTTGAATCTTCTGCAGGGTCAGGCCAGACAGCAAATAGTGAGGAAACTGGTGTGCTTTCTGAAGCATATTCAAAAATGCTTACAGTTTTCATTCCCCTTCTTGTAGATGAGGTTTGCTTATGGTTCATGGCACCTTCCTTTAAGTGAATTGAGATTTTGACAAAATGATATAACTTAGCTGCTGAATTTTTTTTTCCAGAGTACGTTCTTTGCACACTTCATGTGCTTTGATGTTCCTAAATTGGCTAACAGTAGCAATAGCGGCTCTGATGGCAATGGAGAAACTGATGATGATCAAGAAGGCATAGCTTCAGGTGCGAATGATGCTAAAGACGATGATAACTTGTACTACTGTTAAATGCATATTGTTGAAAGACTGCTGCCAGTATTTATTGCCGAATACCATGCATGCCATAGCTTTCTACATCTCATGGTTTATTGCCTAAACTGAAATATAGATGGTGCATTTGTTTATCCAGGTAGCAGCACTACTGAGCTGAGTTTTTTAAATGAATCTCTCCAAGAATTACTTGATGGCATTCAGGTAATACTTCTGTATCTATAATCAACTAATTTGGTCCAGGTGATTGATTGCTAGAAGTGGGTAAAGAAATATATAATGGCAACCTCTGATCTGGTTCTACATGTTGAAATGAGCTGTCTCAAGTTATTTCCTTAAACATAATGGTCCTTTTTGCACTGTGTTTCTAGCTTGTGCTTGCACCAATGCAAAATGAATTCCTCTGATTTTAGTTACTACAAATTTGATCAACTATCCTTTTTTTCCTTGAAAACTGAAGTGTTCATCTAATACTATTGCATCATCTGGATTTTGGAGTAACGAGTTTTTTTTTGGGTTACTTTCTTTTCTTTATAATTACAGGAGGATTTCTATTCCTTGTTGGATTGGGCATTCAAATTTGATCCTTTGAGGTGCATTTCAATGCATGGTATTACAGAGCGCTACCTTTCTGGTCAGAAAGTTGACACAGCTGGGTTTGTCCGCCTACTACTTGATGACTTGGAAACAAGAATATCAATGAATTTTGGCAGGGTCAGTTCTTTCGATTTTCTTTTTCTTTTATTGCAATGTTTAATGAGGATTAACTTGTTTAACTTTCATTTCAAGTGCAGTTTGTTGATGACTGTATTTATATGATTGAGAAGACTGAACGCAATGCACGCCAATTGGGAGTTTTACCATACATCCCAAGGTTTAGTATTCTAATGTTTGAATCATTATATGTAATTGATCAAATATCTGATTTTTTTTTTAAGGTACCTGATTAGATCCTCTAGTTCTAAATTTTCACCTCTTAGAACAAAGTTTTTTTATTTTTTGTTTTATTTTATAGGCAAGTTTATATAGATCCTTCATGTTGAATTATGTTTTGTTCGGTAGATGATGCCAGGCTGTATTTTATGCTACCTGTAGGCTGAGAATCGTGGGGAGAATGTGATAAAATCTAAGTGTAAGGAGAGAAGAGGAGGTGGATCTGAGGGAGATATAAGTTTAGATAAAATCTTTATTATCCAAGAAAGAGGTTAAAAAATGGTGAAAATAAGAGCTCTGCATTATGGAGCCTGAGCCATGTTGGAAAGATAATACATTGTTTTGTGGATCTCTTTCTTCTATTGATTCCTTCAGAGGTTATAAATTCTTAACTTCCTTTCCCCTCCCTAAATCTTGGGCATATGTTTTTAGATTCCTTCCCTCTCCTTTTTTTTCCTCTTTCTCCCCCTTTTTATAAAGAGAGGAATGTAGGAGTTGTGTCCTGGCATGTAGCTAACCCATCAATTTGTTGTAATAACTTGTTGGTGTCGAGCTAGTCGTCAGTTGAAAAAGGAGAGTCAGATAGGGTCGAATGATAATCAGTAGTGGCCTTGCTGAGATACGAGGGGGAGAGTGTCATTCAACTGCTATCAATGAGGGATGGTAGGTCGATCTAGATCACCGTGTTGAGGTAAAAAGTGGCGAGTGACATCTGGGTGTGATATTTAGGCATATGTGAGAGGGAAATCTTTGAGAGGGGACATTATCGAGCTTGGGAGACTTATGTAACACCCCATTTTGACCCCCTATTGTCAATCTAGAGTGTAATAAAGGGAGAATCTCAACAGACCTATCTCTTTTTTACACCCATCTTGAAATACTTCTATCAGGACCAAGTGAGTAGGAAATAGTCAATTCAAACTCTTCCAAAAACAAAAGTTTTTCAAAACTTAAGATTAGAATCAATATTTCATAACTGGAAACATATTTAAACACATCAAAATATCAAATAAAATACAGAGCTTACTAAACTGCAAATAACATTTACATACTGAGAAGTGCTTTTACAGCTTCTACTCTGACCTCTATAGAACAACAATAACAACATCAGACCTTTATCCCACTATGTGTGGTCAGCTACATGAATCCTTTTTCTCAATTGTGTCCTATTAAAAGTCAAATTCTCATTTAAATCAAATACAGAAAGGTCATTTCTAATATTTTTTAATCAAGACTTTTTAGGTCTACCTTTATCATTCTTAAAATAACCCAAATCTAATAAATCTACTCTCTTGACATGGTCATCGGAAGGTCGTCGTTTTACATGACCAAACCATCTAAGGCGACTCTCTCTAATCTTATCTGTCACTGAAGCTACTCTAACCTATTCACGGATATGCTCATTTTGTATCCTATCTCTAAGAGTAAATCCACTCATTCACCTGAGCATCCTCATCTCAACAACACTTAACTTAATATTATGCTTCTCTTTTAAAGGCTAACATTTTGAGTCATAAAGCATTGCAGGTCTCACCACCATCTTATAAAAATTTCCCTTAAGTTTGAGTGGTACTTTTCTATCACACAACAAACCAAAGCACTCGTCCACTTTAGCCATCCAACTTGAATTCTACTAATAATATCCCCATCTATTTCACTATAACTTTGAACAATAGACCCAAGATATCTAAAACGAGTACACTTATTAATGATTTGGTCGCTCGAAGTTAAAAACCCTCCACTAGATCTATTGCTACTAAAATTACACTCCATGTATTTGGTTTTAGATCTTCTCAAAACTTTTAGACTCTAAGGTTGTCCTCCATAATTCAAGTTTACCTTCAACTCCCTCTCTAGTCTTATCAACAAGAAGAATATCATCAGCAAAAAACATACACCAGGGTACATCCTCTTGCAAATGTCTAGTAAGAACATTAATGACTAAAGCAAAAGATAAGGGTTTAAGGCTGATCCTTGATGTAAACCAATTGAAATAGGAAAATAATTGGTTAAACCACCTTGTGTTTGAACATAAGTAACAACTCCCACATACATATCCCTAATGACTTTAATATAAGAATTATTAACCCCTTTCTTTTTTAAAACTATTCAAAGCACTTCTCTTGGAACTTTATCATATGCTTTCTTTAAATTAATAAATATCATATGTAGATCCTCCTTATTCTTTCTAAACTTCTCCATCAGCCCTCTCAATAAATGAATAGCTTCCATACCATGCCTACCTGGCATGAATTCAAATTGATTTTGAGAAACTTTAGTATCACGTTGTAACCTATGCTCCATAACTCTCTCCCAAAGTTTTGAAGTATGACACACAACTTAATTCCTCCATAATTTGCACAATCTTATGCATCATCTTTATTCTTAAATATAGAAATTAACACACTCATTCTCCACTCATCTGACATCTTTTTAGTCTTTAAAATAATATTAAAAAATTTAGTAAGTCAAAAAGTTCCATCATCACCTAAGCATTTCCACACCTCTATTGGAATATCATCTGGTCTAATAGTTTTTCCTACTTAATTTTATTTAAAGCCTTTTTAACTTCAATTTTACTAATACACCGATAAAAATAAAATCTCTATTTTCATTTAGTGTTAATGTATGTACACAAAAGGGGCAGTCATCCTTCCTTCCAAATGCATTGCTGGCTCATTTCTCTTTTGATGCAGTACAATCATTGTAATGATCTAAAGTTTTATAAAATACACAAGAAATATATATAAAATAAGCATGTCTACAATCAATTGAAACAACACAACATGATAATCTATTTAAAGTATTATTTCCTATTCTATTTATTATTCAATATTTTTAGACAAGTCATATGATTGTTATAGGCTTTTGCACACTTACAACTCTCTAATTCAAGGTTGGGTCAGTATTCCCAACTTTTAGAATTGAGGCCACTCTCTAATTCAAAGTTTGGTCTAAATTTTAACTTTAAGAATTAAGATAGTGTAGGCTTACCTCATCAGATCTTTTATCTTTGCTTGTGCGAGCCTATACCTCATATATGACTTATCTCACATTTCTAATTCATTTCACATTTTATAATACATTTTACATTTTATAACAATCATAAAAATATGTCATTGCAATAATACTTGAGGAACCAACAGTATAATATACAACATTTTGTCTAATGTAAGCATGAATTTTCCCCAAAATCATTCTCTATTTTCATTGAATTCTAGTTATTATTTATCCATTTTATGTGCATAAGTATATCCATTCTAAATATATGTATACCTATTTATTTAAGCTACTACAGCTATTCAACATTTTATTTAATAGTTGCTACATCTACAGCTATTCAACAATTTGCACTCTTTCCTCGCTTGTCTCTTTGCATCAACTCGCTTGTCTCTTTGCATCACACACAGACAGAAAAGTCAAGGCCCCCAACTCCTCCGTCTTCTTCCGCTTGTTCGCCCGCACCCGACACCATTGAGCCCGACGACCCAGCCTCCGCCCGTTTTCGCCTCCCACGCCCGACCCACACCCGAAGCAGCCGTGTCCTCCGACGCTTGTTCAACTCCTTCATTGCTGCCCGGCTTCATTGCTTCGCATGAGGTGTAGGGATTGCAAGACGCTTCTTCCGCTCCTTGCTGTTTGGCTTCGTGATCGCACGAGTGGCTTCTTCGACTCTTTCTTAACTGTCCGACCTCCTTACTTCACAGAGGATCGCACGAGTCACTTCCTTAGCTTTATCGGGTAGAGAAATTGCACGGGTGGCCTTTTTGTCTCTCTATTGTTGTTCAACTTTATTGCTTTGCAGGAGATATAGAGATTTGATAAACCATTTCTTCGACTCTTCTGCTACTATCCGACTAAGCTCCTTCGAAGACTACCTGAACTAACCCGATCAGACTTATTCATCTCTCTTTATTTATATGTAATATGTATATACATATATATAATTATTTATAATTATAATATTAAAAAAAGAAATGAGAGAGTGATATGATAATAAAAAGGGGGTCTTTCAAATAGGTGTCAAAGACCCGTGCCATCAATCTTAGATCTGGGCGGATAATTTTAAAATTCGAAGATCTGCGCCGTTGATTTTTAATCCGGGCAGATGGTTTCAAATCTGAAGACACTGGGCCGTCATATCTTAGATCCGGCTAGGTTGGTTTTAAAATTCGAAGACCCTACGCCATCGACCTTAGGTCCGGGTAGGAAGAAATTACGGCAGTGCCGTCCCGATTTCTCCCTCAGTGGGGAGGAGACGTCGGTATGCTACCGAAATTTCCTAAAAAAATTATAGAACTTTTTGAAACAATTGGAGAGCAATTTAATTTGAATTTTAATTAATCAATTAATTAATGAATTAAAATTCATTAATTAAAATAAATTGAATTTAAATTTTATTGATTGGTTAATTTAAAAAAAAATCAAGAATAACTTTAAAATTCGAGAGCATTTCAAATCCGAGGGCTTTTAAAAAAATTGAGAGTTTTAAAATTAGAGAGCTTTAAAATTTAAATTTGATTAATTGGTTAATTGATTTATCAATCAATTGAGCAATTATAAAATAAAAATGCAATAAAAAAAGGAGGGAGGGGGAGGTTCCACTAATTGTCATATACAATATTGCATTTCAACTCTCCAAAACTCTCAAGCTCTCCAAATTTAAACAAATTCTCCAAACAACAACTCTCCCATTCACAAACCCTCACAAATTGTACAACTCCTCCAAAACAAAAGCTCTTAAACTCTCTAAATAGAACATCTCTCAAACTTTCCAACTTATAAGTACTTTGCTCTCCAAATCTTATACAAAACTCCCCACAGCAAATTGAAGCTCTTCTAAACAAAGATACTATGCAAGCATTCCAAGATCCCTCTTACTCGAGCTCTTGCAACTATCTGCGAACTCCCTGAACTGTTGCAAGTATCACATACCTTTGAACAAGTAAACACGAATCAGTGCATCATAAATAAATTAAATTAATGCTAGAAAATAATAAATCTAGTTACTGTAGGTTGAACAAAGTACTGAAAAGCAAGAAAAAATAAGTACGAAAAAGCTAGTAGAGTAACCGTACTGAAAAAATAGGTAAAGTTGTGGACTATTGTAATAGAAAAATATTACGAGTACAAAACAACTAAAACTCCAATGCCAGTGTCAAAACTTCGAAGTATCAAAATCACAAATTCAAACCAACTCAAATAAGTACAGAATAAATCTCTAAACATTGTACAAGCAACTACTATCTATACAAACACATAATCAAACTCAAAACATCTGGGCAGCCTTATTTATAAGAACTTGATTGTAAGACCTAGTATTCGACAAATTTCAAAGGAAAGTAGCAAGTCTGACCTTAGGAGAAAGTTTTAGATAAAAATTGACCTAACCCCTAATCCTTTGCATGGGTTCTAACAAATATAAAGAGCTTGCGTTCAAGCACTCTTTTCACTTCATGTGTAATACTTTGGAGCTCATATGGGCCTCGACGAGCATGTTATTGGTACACATGTGACGCCTATGGATGTTGCGTGGGTTCATAAATGAATGTAGTTTGAGCTCGATCCTCCTATATGGATAGATAGGAGTTGACACGACTCGAGTTATTAAACATATATACGGTCAGGGTGTCGATCGGAAGATCTATTTTATACGTTCATATAAAGCCTTCAAGGTCTCCAATAAAAAATTTTATTAACAAAACCATAAAGACTATGGACTCGATGCTCTGTCGATAAGTTGACGGAGTAGGCAAGGTTCAACGGACAAAATGCAATGTAAACACTCCGATGATGGCCGTGTTGAATGTTTATCTGAACCGGAGGGGTTAACTCCAAATATTTCAAATGCCACACAAATGTCAAAAACTCCAAAAATTTCAAAAAAAATTCCAAAATAAAAAAGTATTTAAAATTGAAATAAACCCTTCTAATCACTTAAAGCAAAATTCATCTACCCTCCGCAACAGTTTGTCAGGGTAGACAAATTAAAATTTACTTAAGCTCACATAAAGCTAATACCTAGTTGAAAATATCACTAGGATCCATTCTCAAATAATCTCCTATTAGTAAGGACGTGGTACGTGACCGACGATTTTGCTGCCAAATGGCATCGCAGGATAAACAGTTATGACCTGGGATCCTCTAAACCTAGTGGTTTTGCCGCCAAATGGCATCACAAGATAACAGTTATGGTCATAATCAATACGTTTTTAATGACATCAAATTCTTAAGATATGAATCAATAAGATATAATTGATAGGGCACAAAGCCCTCTGTTAGCTAAGGTGGATTCAGATTTATCCCCTTAGACAAACATTCATCCCAGGTCTATAAGGTACCCTTGGACAAAGCAACCCATGGATGCCGACAAGGATCCTTCTATCAGGTTATGTCGACTATCTCCTTTGACTAAGTAGACTAGGGACCACGATGACCCGGTACGACGGATCCATGCGATCTTGATCGGGTCCATCATCCATTCCCACACCATCCGCTTTAAGTGCTAGGTGATGAAATTTCTATTTTAAATATCAAACTTTCAACATCTCAAACCCATGCTGCTACTATATGCCAGATAACACGTATCTGATTGACGACTAACCTTAATCGAAAGTTCTCTCTCGTTATCGGGAGGGGTAATTAACTATAGGGGCTTGCATTTATAGGAAACTATAACTCAGATCATAAAGTCCTCGCAAAAATGAGGTCGAAATCTCTTGGTCGTGTCTTATCTACAAATTCATCCGTCTTTGCAAAATTTACCCCAGAACATAATCGGTTAAAACTCCCCCAAAAAACCAACGGGGGAGGTTGGGGCCTAATTTTCGGAGCCTACAATGATGAAAAGTTTCATTCATACAAAAGAAACAAGTATGCTCATATGTTTTGATGTGATCCAATTTTTCCTATGCCCCAGTTCCCCGAGCATAGGGCGAAAGATTAGCAAATAGATAAATGATTTGTGCTTAATTGTGTATCGAGGTAGGCAAACTTGTATGAAATTATTTTCAAGATCAAGACTGTGATTTCCCTTAGCCACTCGATAAAGGATAAAGAGGGATATTTCCCAGAAAGATAACTTTCCTTCTCGCTAGGGGCTTTAGCGCTCGCGCAGGACTTGAGTGCTTGGGGCCCTCGACTAGCCCTAGGGAGTAGTCCAATCTTATCTTTTCAGCTTAGATCCGAAGGGGGATTGGACGATCCCGCACTGCTTGGGCAATCATCTAGTTATCATGAAATCAGGAGGGCTAAGGTCCGATAAGTCTTGGAACAAGTTCGGTAGTCCTGAAGTCAAAGGACTAAAATTTGGCAAGTTTGGGATGAGTGGTGAACTCAGTTGTTTTAGTAGTCAAGGGACTAAAATTCGGTGAGTTTGGAATAAGGGGTGAACTTGATTGTTTTAGTAATCAAGGGACTAAAATTCAATGAGTTTGGAATAAGGGCGAACTTGATTGTTTTAGCAATTAAGGGGATAAATTTTGGTGAGTTCGAAATAAGGGGCAAACTCAATTGGAGGTGTTCTTCTCTAGTATTTGAAGACATGATCTATCATTGGTCGCTTGACGGAGGATAAAGAGGGGATCTTGTTAGAAAGATGACTTTCCTTCACACCAAGGGGCTTTGGCGCTCACAAGTTTTGATTGTCTAGGAGCCTCGGCTCGTCTCAGGGAGTAGTCCAATCTTTTGTATCAGCTCGGACCCGGAGGAGGATTGGACGATCCCGCATTGCTCAGGCGATCAACTGGTTATACGAGGTCAGACGACCAGGCTAGGACATTTCACTTAGAGAGAAGATTTCTTGATAAGTTCTCATTGTAAGGATCTAAGGTTTGGACTCGGCATTCTAAGTTACCCAAGCGTTTTGAAAGAAGAGTTTTATTCAGTCAGGTGCCTTTAATTATATTATGCTTTGATGTGGAATGTTTTTATTTTGAATAGATAAATAGTTTTATCAGATAAAAAATGAGAATAATGTGTATATATGGATAGATACGTCCCTTACGGGTAAAATAACTTGAGATAGTCAACACTCTAGGTCCTGGGCATATTTGTTCTATTGTCAATCTGTAGTTGATAGGCTTCTGGACTAGCTTGTCTTTTATAGGACCGAGTCTCCCGGTCAGAAGATTTTCTTTTTAATGCGAAGATAGTAGTACTTGGTGGTTCTTCGCTTGTTCTCTTCTTATTGGAGGTCGTCTTGCTCCTTGAGCTCTTCCAGTAGGTTGGCGACGGTCTACAAGCCTTATTGATTGGATATGCCCCATTTGGTGGTCATATCGTTGGTCATGGCTAGTACCCTTTGGCTTGGTAATTCTAACTCTATCGGAAGTACAAACTTTGTATCGTGCTAGAGTGAGAAGATGTGATGAACTTGACATAGCTCACTCTGGTTGGTTCGCAAACCAATCCTAAATTATCAAACTAGCAAGAATAACTCAAATTTGTGCACAAACAAAAGAGTTAATTTCTTTTTCATTCAATTCATCAACTATTTATAATGCAAGAGATCAGTTTTAAAAATCAACATGCAAGAATAAAACTTAAATTGCATTAATTTCGATCATGAATGAAGCTTTGAATGATTTGTAACTTCTACATTTTCAGTTCTTTTATCGTTCCAATTGAATGCTTGAATTGTAACATCTCATCTTGAATTTTAAAATACTTATTGAATGCTAACAAATTGGCAGTTTGATGATGCTTGTAATGATATTGTAACCCTTAAATTTATTACTCATGAAATGTTAACTTTCTAAAATGAATTATTTGCAACCCCCTTCATTTAATAGATTAAACATCTCCTGAAACGTATTCAATTAATTGGCTTCCTGAATGCTCCAAGTTTCTATTGAATGAATTAGCTTATATAATCAATGAAGTACATGCATTAATTACATTGTCACATAATTAATGAATATAATTGGCCTATTTGGAAATTCATTCAATTGTCCTACTTGAAGATCATCTATGGAAGAAGAACTAAGTTGGTAATAGTGTATGTTATCTTAGAACTCCATGGAATTTGAACAGTCTGTGAAGTCAAATTGCTTCATGGAAAGAAAAATTCGATTCTTTGGATGTTGCAAGCTCAGTACTCAAGCTGTTGTATTTTTTTTAATAACCATTGAGGCTAGTAAATGACTCAGAAGCCTTGCCAATGAAGTAGGGATGACTTAGAACTGTTTGAATTAATTATGCTGGTCTTGGCAGGACATGAATTCGTGCTGGTTGTTTTTTAAGCTGCTTGAGTGTTTACTTTGCAATTTTTTTTTCCATATTGAATAAACCAATAAATATTGTTTTTGGCTGTAATAGCTGTTGAGTAGCCATGTTAAGTGGTTAATAAAGAAAGTTCCTGCTTCATAAACTAACCTGAAGTTAATTAATATGAATCTAGATATTAGGAAGCCAACATAAAATACGGAACAATTGTGCCAACAATGAAATTTTAGGCTGCTAAGGTGTTTTATTTCTTATTTCAGAAAACAGAGTTTAAGTTTATTATACTTTTCTACGATTTATTTTATTTTGTGCTTTGCTGCTTTGTCATTAGTATTGTTGCTTTAGATGGATCAACTTACATTTTTTAACAGGTATCCAATTATTTCTTTTGATTAATATGCATGTTAATGTGAAACTTATTTTGATTGTATAGATTTGCTTTTCTTGCTACACGCATGGAGCAATACATCCAGGGTCAATCTAGGGATTTAGTTGACCAGACATATACCAAAATCGTAAGCAGCATTTATAATCATTAACTACTATTGAGTATGAACTCCATTATTGCAAACACATTACTCTACTTTGTTCATATAAGAACATTATGCAAATAGGAAATTTAAATAAGAATTATCCTCTAAATTTGCCGGACAAATCAGCTAGAATTATCTTCTTTACAGTATAGTAACACTATTTCGTGTCCTAAGTTTTGTACTGCTTGTAAATTTAGGGGGTTTTTTTTAATTGTTACAGGTCAGCATAATGTTTGTGTGCTTGGAGAGAACTGCACAAATGGAACCAAAGTATTCTGACATTGTACTTCTAGAGAACTATGCTGCTTTTCAGAACAGGTAATAGAGGTTCTGTTGTACTGAATCTCTTGTCCTTGACTAGAGTTATGCCTATAGGTCATGGGGCTCATGTCTATGTTTCATCTCCTATAGTTTCCATTCAGCAAATTTTTAAAAAGGAGCATACAAAAAATCTAAATTATAATGAGCTGCGTTTAAAAAAAAATTAAATAGAAGCAAAGTCACTAAACTGAATGTTGCAGTATACATTTGTGAAGAAATCGTCAAAATATTTGGCTATTTCTGCACAAAACCAAAGCGTTCACCAAAAGATTTGGCGTCTTCCGCTTTGCTGCACGGGAAAGAGAGGCGGGAAGAGAGAGAGATAGGGTGAGAGAGATGGTAATAAAAAATTTATTTAATTTTAATATAAATATAATTTAAATATAAGTAAAATTATAATATAATTTATAATTTATAATTAACTTAATTTATTAACATCATGAATATTATAAAATTTAATTAACTTTATTTTTATTAATTTTTTAATTAAAATTTGTATTTCATTTATCTTAAAATAAATATAATAGTTATGAAATTCATCCGTTAAAAAAAATAATATTATTTATGTGCATAATAGTTTAGTATAACCATATTTATATTTAAATTATATTTATATTAAAATTAATTAAAATTTATATTACCTTCACTCTCCCCCCTCTCTCTCTCCCCTCTCCCCCGTGCAGCTGAGCGAACGACGCCAAATCTTTTTGTAAACTTTTTAGTTTTGTGCAAAAATAGCTAAATCTTTTGGTGTTTTCTTCACAAATGTAAATTGCGTCATTTAGTTTAGCGATTTCGCTCCTATTTATTTATTTATTTTTAACGATGCTTCTTATTATTTTGATTTTTCATATGCTTCTTTTAAAAAAATTGCTTTTTTATTCATTGTTTTATCGATTTATTTTCGTAATGTTTTAGTATTTTTTAATTGAATTAATATTTTTTGATGAGTAGTATTTACCTTGTTGTAGTCTCTATGATTTAGCCAATGTGGTGCCATCGCTAGCAAAATTTTATCGCCAAGCCAGTGAATCTTATGATCAAGCTTGTACACGTCACATCAACATGATTATTTTTATCGTATGTATAGTTTCCTTGGCTCGACCTCCTGTATATTTCTCATTGATAATATTTATCCGCTTTTTTCTTGGATGTTACCAGCAGTAGTTTCCTTTGCTTTTTTACTTGTAAACTTTCGACCTGGCCATTATTAAATCTTTATTTGTAGACATTTGAGAGATTGTTTATCTTCGCTCGAAGGATGGAGGAATTGATGGTTACAATAACTCCCCAAGAAGTGAGTAACTTTTGAAGTCCTTACAACTGGAAACTTTAACTGATGTAGACAACATTGAGATCATATTTTTTCAGCCTAAATGTGATGACATTTATCCAATCAGGAATTAAGATTGACATTACAATCTAGGATCATCACTGTCTAATGAATTTAGGCAGTATTAAGGCCTTATGCATATTTTAAGTACATTTCTTCCGATAATTGTGTGAAAAAGATATATTATATTGTCATTATTAATTTGAGTAGTTTTAATCAAGTGTGGCTTCTGTAAAATATGATGTCATTCTAATTTCTGCAGCTGAAAACAAATGTTTTGTGTAGCAAGGTAAAAAGTTGTTGGTATTGTTGGATGCTATCTTAATTTATTAATAGAAAAAAAAATTGAGAGGAAGGTAATAAGAAAAGAAAAGTTACTTTCACATTGAAGTGTAGCTATTTATGTGGTGCTGATAATATGCTTTGTAATACACAGATACAGTTTCAGGTTGGGATGTCAAAAGCAGACCTTCGAAAAATGCTTAAATCCAGCTTATCTGGGGTAAAACGGACAATCTTGATCTTTAGCTTTTCATATTTGTTCTTTTTTCTCCCTTTTTTATGTTAACATTCTTCATTCTTGTCGGCAGCTTGACAAGACAATTAATGCTATGTATAAGAAGTTACAGAAGAATTTGACTTCAGAAGAGTTGTTGCCTTCTTTATGGGAAAAATGCAAGGTTTGTTTCCTTTCAAGATATAAGACAAAATTCTATTTTTTTATGATATATCTATGATGGCATTCTTTTTCTCCAACATATATGATTATCATTTGTTAAAGGATTAAAAATAAGAAGATTTGTTATAAAAATTGGTTTAATTTTAAAAACTTTGATAATTGGGAAATATATAAAGAGGCTCATAAGGAATCTAAGAAAGTTATATGCGATGCAAAGACTTTAGCTTTTAGTGATTTATATAATAAAGTAGATATTATAGAGGGAGAAAGATATATGTATAAGTTAGCCAAACAAAGAAATAGGAGTAGTAAGGATTTAATTCAAGTGAAGTGTATTAAGGATGAAGATCAAAAAATACTTTTCTTAGAAAATGATATTCAACAAAGGTGGATGAGATATTTTGCTAAACTTTTTAATGAAGATTGTGATAATAAAATTGGCTGTCGTGGCCTTAGCACTCTAAATAAAAATAAAGATTTCTGTTTTTATCGGCGTATTAGTAAAACCGAAGTTAGAGAGGCTTTAAAAGCGGGTATTTTAACAAGATTAGGTTCCGGGGGAATTTTCAGAAGGCAGATTGAGTTTTAGATAAGACACTACCCAGAGATTTCACCCTCATTTTGTGAGGACTTTTTGATCTGAGTTCTGGTTTCCTATAGGCGCAAGCCCCTATAGTTAATTACCCCTCCTAATAACAGAAGAGAACTTTCGATTAAGGCTAGTCGTTAAGGATGTCGTATAGGTTATGAACCTATCGTATAATAGCAATAATTTTAGGGTTTAAATTTGATCTTATTGATTTGGATTTTGAAATTTGGAATTTAGAAATTATCACCAGAAACTTAAAAAAAGCTTGTGGTAGGGGGAATGAAGACGAGCCCGATCAAGATCCCATGGTTCCGTCGTCCCGGTCTGTCATGATCCTTGGTCTACTTAGTCAGAGGAGGTAGTCGACCCAACATGACAGAAGGCATCTTATCGGCAGCCATGGGTTGCTTCGTCCAAGAATACCTTGTAGACTTGGGTTGATATTTGTCTAAGGGGATAAATCTGAATCCACCTTAGCTGACAAAGGGCTTTATGCCCATCGAATATACCCTATGATTCATAACTCAAGGGTTTAACGCCTTTAGGGAACATTCGGGCTTTGGCCGTGATCGTAATATAATGGTGCCATTTTGCGGCAAAACCACCCGATCAGAGGGCACGTGCCATGTCTCTGTTGGCAAGATTGTTTGAGGATGAATCAAAGTGATACACCGATACACATTCGCTCTTTATGAGCTGAGGTTAACTTCAAATTTATCACCCCCGACAAACGGTTGCGGGAGGTGTATGATTTTTAGTTTTGAGTTTTTAAGTGATAGATTTCATTTCAAGAATTTTGGGCTTTTTTTTTATTTGAGATTTGACTCCTCCGGTTGAGATTTTCTGTCAACACGGCCATCATCGTGGTAGCTTTAAAGTCATTTGTATTTTCGTAGGATTTTGGGAGGCATTTTATACTTCAAGTCGTGTCGACTCCAGTCCTTTCGAGGATGATGAAACTTGAATATTTGACCCGCGCAGCATTCTTGAAACGTTAGATTTAGGACTTAGATGTGACGATTGGAGCACATGCGGGTTATAACATTTGACCCTGCGCAACATTCTCGAACTTTAGCATTTAGAAATTTATTGCATTTATTGGAGCACATGTAGGGGTTTATTTTGTTTAAAAGATCATATTTAATATAAAAGGAGCATTTTAAAATATTTAAATATGATCCTTTATGTGAGAGATTTTATTTAAGAAATGCCTAAATTTTCATTTAAGGGCCTAAGAACGCCTTATGTCTGCTTATAGACATGTTGCGGATCCGGTGGCATTACTATCGATGAATTTTGCTTCATAAAAGATATATTTTGTCATTTCAAATAATTTTATCTTCTTTATTGTCATTTGACACAATTTCTAGATGAGATTTGCTCAACAGATGCTAGGAGATTTGTGTTCTTACTTGTGAGCAGGCTACATCATTAGTCATGAATTTCTTAGTGCTACCTGCATGCTAATTATGTGCACTATCAATCCCTTACTCCTACTTATAAGTTAATGGTAACACAAATTAGAAGTTCCCCGCTTTTATTCTAAGACATGGTAATTTATTTTGTATGAGCTTCTCGTTTATACCTGTAGCATAATCATAGAGCACATTACAAATTCTCTGGCTTCCATTTATAGGTAAATTTTAATGCGTCTTATTCAGTTCTACAAAGATCTTGTCGATCTCCAAATAGCGAAAGTTTTCCAAAGAACTTTGTTAATTGAAAGGTTAATCATCTTTTGACAACTTTGGTTATATATGGAGGGATCTCAATATCATAAACTAAAGAAGATGCTCAAGAAGTCTGATTCGAACATTGAATTATGAACTTAACCCTTATTTTATTAGTTTAGCCCAATACAATGTATGTTGGATTTAATAACATAATTGTATTTAACATATACCAAATGATTAGTTGATGTTGTATTAGATTAATTAATTGAATATTTTCAATTCTTCAAAAATTTCAATTAAGTCTAAAATTTTTCTAAGTCTAGAATTTTTTTTAGAAAATTTCGGCAGCCTCCCGGCGTCCCCTCCCTGATGCCGAGAGGTCAGAGAGTGCTCGACTCGGCCGGATCAAATCGACGGTGAGGAGATTTGGTCTTCAGAAGCTTTGATGATCGCCAGTTGTAGATGTTTGGTTGTCAATGATTTGCTGCCGATGATTGGATGCAGATTATAGTTGATTGTCGATGCTCACTTGGAAATCCCTTTTTTTATTTTAATTTATCAAATAATTAATATTATAATTATTTTTAAAATTAAAATGAGCAATTGAACATTTTCCAATCATTTCAAAATTTTGGCTAAGTTCCAAAATTTAGAGAAATTTCGGCAGCCTCCCGGCGTCCCCTCCCCGATGCCGGGAGGTAAGGGAGTGCTCGACTCGACCGGATCAAATCGACGGCGAGGAGATTTGGGAGAGCGAATCGATCCCAATAATGATCTTCGAGAGGTCCTTTAATGTGCACAACCTGCTAAGTTAAGAAATTAAATATTTTTGGTCCCCTTAAAAATCCGGCAGCCTTCTGGCGCCCCCTCCCCAATGCCGGGAGGTTGGGGTGGGCATTTGCCCTTTGGCTCGACTCGGCCGGAGCGAATCAACGGCGAGGAGATTAGGGGAGTAGAGTCTGCGCTCTCTCGGTCGAATAATCTTGACGACCGAGGGCTTCAGGGGACATAATATATGATATATATTATATGCTATATATTATTATATAATATACATATTAATATATATGATATAATATATCATATATAATATAATACTATATATATATATACATATAATATATGATATATAATAATATACATATTATATAATATATTATATAATATATATCTTATATAATTTAGAAACATAGAGAGGGATCGGGAGAATCCCGATCATGCTAGGGCCGAAGGAGCCACGCACGGAGGGGCTCGGATTGGCGTCGGCGTACACGTCGTCGGCGGAGGAAGGTCGGCCGGAGGCAGGTCGGCGGCAGGTTTGTCCGGAGCAGGTGCAGATCGGGCCGGCTAGGTCGAATGCAGACGCAGGCGTCGGGTTTGGTCGCTAGTTGAGGCGGAAGCTGTGCTCGGTGGCTGAAATCCGGTGGGTGCAAGCGACTGAAGTTGGCCGGCGAGGCTGAACTCGGCTTGCTCGACGGAGGTTGGAGGGTCTTTGACTGAAGCCGAGATTGAGATCGAGAGAGTTGTCGCACGGAGGAGGTAAGTCCCGAAATCCTTCTCAATTCCGTTGTTCTGTTCCTCTATGCGATTCTGAGAGCGTGAGTGCCAAAAATGAGGCCGAACCCTTTTGTGTCATAAGGAGCGACGATTTTGGACGTGGTTTGAGATCGTGGGATCGATCGTGGCTGAGGTGGAATGAGTGGTTGAGTATCGTGGGTAGTTTGGGGGCTTCAGTCGGTTAGGCACTTGGGGCCGGTTTTGGGTAATTACAGGTCAACACAATGCTTAGAGAGTTGTTGATGGGCCGCTGTTGTAGCTTCTAGGTTTATATGTGAGGGTTGCGATCGGGCCGTGAGTTCACTTAAATCAAAATTTTCTGTGAAGTTGATATTGGTTTGCTGCATCGTCCTTTGCAAGCTCGATGGTCACCAGTTCGTTGACCATCCATCCTCAGCTCAAGTTGGGTCCTCAAGGTCCTATGTATAAACCTCGTAAGCCTCATAATAGATAGGCAATATGTTGCAGTAATCATCTAATGTTTCTAATTTTAGTTTTCCTAATTTCTTTTTTTTGGTCTTGCACAACTGCATGTCCTTTGACGTTGCAGAAGGACTTTCTGGACAAGTATGGAAGCTTTGTCAAGCTAGTCAACCAGATATATCCAGGAGAGAATGTCCCTCCAGTGTCAGAGATGAGAGAGCTTCTTGCTCAAATGTAAATTAAAAAAGAAAAAGAAAAAGAATTGTGGACTTTTTTGTTCCTTGGTGGCTGCTGTTCGATTACTTTTCTTGTTGTTTTATTGTCTACATATCAGCCCCACCCTTTTCTTTTACCTCATGAAACTATAATAATAATGATATATTAGGCTAAAATTTTTTATCGTAGTTGCATGCGATTTCTTCTTTGTGAGCAGATAAATAAGAAAATGTTTTTTTTAACCGTAAAAGGTGTTGTTGCTTTACTGGATGTTAACAAGAAAACAATGCTATCGGGCCTTCTGCCCTCATTACTTCCAAAAACATTAAGGGGCTGTTTTGTTGTCCGTAAAGTAAACGTAATGTAAAATAAATAAAGTGTAAAGTAAATGTAGTGCATTTCAAATACTCTGAGGCTGTTTGGTTGTTTGCAAAGTAAACGCAGGAGAAATGTTTCCCTTGTTTAGTTAGATAAAAATAGTGCATTTGTAATATTTTTTTGTCATTATAATTTATATATTTATAAAAGTAATCATCGATTATTTAAACTTCGTTTGGGATAGCTTTCTTCTTGCTTTCTAAAATTGATTTTCAGTAAAAAATTAACAAAAAAATCATTGTAAAAAACAATATGAAAGCTGTTCCAAATGAAGCCTTCCAACTCTCAAAACGGAGCAAAGTGAGCTGTGGCGTGGATTAACCAAATACATTGTGTAGATGTGATATTGTTAGGGAATGATGAATCAAATACAAAGAGAAATAGTAAATCAAAATTTGTTAGGCATTAATTTCATGAGCTCTCCTCTCACAAAAATCCAAATTGAGATTGTCAGCTTGGGAAATAAAGCTACTGTTTCGCATGTAAAATGAAAAATTTGCACGTCCAAAAGGACAAACATGAGGAAGAAGCATCTCTCCCGACAAAAAAGAGAACAATATTGAAGGTGCAATGCAATTCATTTTACATGAGGGTAACAATCACAAGAATGATATAGGAGTTGAAGACATTAAAAAAAAAATGAAAAAGAAACTAAAAAGTGATTGAAGTAAAGTTCACCATGAAGAAAGTGATTCAAGCACAAAAAGAACTCCAATTGGTGTACGGAAGGCAGCTGCAATACCAGCTCCCGCTCCACAGGTCACCATATCTCGCCTGTACCTGTCATTCGTTACACACCTAAGCCACCGGCATGTCGACCGGTATTCGCAAGATCTTCCCTGCCCCAGCAAAGAAGCAATGCATGCTGATACTGTAGAGATGCAACCAACTATCATGGAGCGACGATGATACTGTAGAGATGCAACCAACTATCTGCATTGAAAGATATCCACTCTTACAGTTACAAGATAAAAAAATTCAAAATATCAAAGTCTATCTCCTTTTCTGTTTGATTAATTTGCTTGTCTGATTAAACAAAGAAAAAATAATGGAAATAATGGTAAAAAAATTCATCAAATCAGGTTGGACAATTAGAATGTCAAAGTAGAAGTGGATCATTGAAAAAAAAAGGAAGTAAATTGACCATTTGGAGGGGCCTACAACATTCTTTTATCCTACAAAAGAAGCGTTGGTTCGTTAACTTCTATTTAATATCAAAGACAGCAGTTAAATAATAATTTATAAAGGCCATGAAAGTCCAATTTTGATGAACCAAGATGATGCTAGTCTTTGACAGTCCAAATAAAATATAATAAAAAAATCATAATAAACATTGATCTTTGACAGTCCATATTTGACAACGAAGTCTGCTTTTCATCCTCGATGAAGAATCCACATAAGGCTCTACAAGATGGAACAGATCAGTTTGGCGCATTATAAAGACAGAAGGAGACAACTCGGGATAAGCGGAGCGGACGAAGTAGGTGGCAGGCGGAGAGGGAAGAGTACTCAAAGTCGAGGCTTTCGATGGGGCAGACGCGTGAGCCGACGAGGGCGAGCTGGGAGGTTGATTTGGAGATAGTGCGGTTGTGTTTAACGAGCAGGGGATCCGCTTCATCGACGGTGGCATTGATCGCCATCATCAAGGATAACAGAGGATCAGAAACTATCTCCGACGATACTTCTTATCTGCTACATAGTGGATGTAGTGGGCTGGTATGAGTACTGAACAGGGGAGCTCGCCGAGATTCGGGCATTACTCGGTGCCGAACGCTGAAATTGCAGCCGGATCCTCCGCCGCCGTCTCGAAGAAATTGCCATCTACGACAACTGTGCCAACATATTGCAGAACTGATCTGCAACAGAATCCACGCATAAAAAAAAAAAGCTTTACTAATTAGGTGAGGACATCTGGCATTTCAATAGATTGCCACATAAACTTCTAACGAGTATTGTAACCTTAATTTGATAATCTATGCGTGGATTTTGTTGTCATTCAAAATAAAATCAAAATTATTCTTCTACATATAAACAATGTTGTCCAATGAATATAAAAATATAAAAATATAAAAATGGGTGTTTTGCGATCAGAGCTGTTATTCCTTTTAACTTCCATTTCAAATTTGTCAAATGTGTAAGCTTGACCGAGGCTCTTGTGAGCGCCAATGATGTATTGGATTGTCATATGATGACAGTCAAAATATTGAGCTAGCAATGATGCGACACTCACGCAGCTTGAATGCTCATTAGTAAAATGTTTTACTGAAATTGAACAAAATGGTAAAACCCAATCGTTGCTTCATGGCTATAGTGACTCGTACAATATATTTTCTAGGGTTTAGGGTTTTTTTTTTTGTCGTGATCTATAGTGAAATTGCCCTTTGTATTTTTTTTTGTTTTTGTTTTTTTTTTTATACATTTGATTTGTGATGTATTGGGGAACAAGATAATTTATGATTAATAATAATGATCATAAGCCAAGGAAAAAAAAAATGCCATGTGATTATTAGGATCATTTGAGACCACTAATGCTAAAATAGTAGATAATTTCATTGATAGTTTGCTAAACTCTTAGTAAGTCATGACGAGCGCTTGCCTAATTACTGGGTGAATCTAGAGAACTAACAAGGTATTTTGTTAGCCTAAGCAAGATTCCTAGCCTTAATACGGTGAGGGACACAAAAGCATATCTTGACCACGATTTTTGCTCCTCAATTCAACCTGATCGAATGCAATGTAAATGACGGGCAATTAATTCGATTAAACATAATGAAAATGATAGCAAAAAATGTGATGTTGAATAAGTCTAACTTTAAATGCATTGCAAATATCAGAAGTATTCAAACATAGCTCATTTTGTGAATTAAGTTGCGCCGATAATAAGCCATATAGTGATAAGCAAGCAGTCGGCACACTCACCATCATCACATTTCCACTTTCTCTAAACACAGCATTAGATTCTCTGTAGACTTCATCCAAGCCACTTCCTGCTAATCGTTTGAGGATCCTCACCATCCATCAAGTTGGTTTCAATCATGACTCAAATTGATATGACCCAACTGGATCACATAGGTCATACCGTGCTTGATCATGGCTAGAAGCAGAGATTAATCTCAAGATTTAGTTGGAGAAATGTTGTGAAACTGAAACATCTAGATCATGTATATGACAAAGCCACTACTTAATATAAATGCAAAGCAGAAGACTACAAAATCTCATTAATAATTTTTATATATTATAAATACAATCTGAAATTTGTCTATAACAACGCTTGACAATAGAAAGGTATAACAAAAATAAAATCAAGCATGCAAAAAGAAAATTAATCAAAAGTGCATACCTACAATAGATTAGATCAAAATATTAGAAACTACTCAACTCGCTCCTTACCCTTTCTTAACTTGAAAATGAAAGCAAAGACAAGATTGTGCTAACACGGCCTGATAGACTATATGACAACCTAAACATGATTCAATAATTTAAACAAAAAGAGATGAAAAATATAAAATAATAAAATGAAGTACTGTACGAAATATTGAAGTTGAAGCAAAAATTGATAATAAATTGAAATAAGCAGTTAACTTACATCTAAAATTGTATTGAAACTTATTGAAATATAAGCAAACACCTCATACCAATTTCATAATGGCCCCTCAAGTCTTTTCCAATATATAACAAATAACAAAATCCATTCTCACATCCAATATAATAGTTTCTCGTCGCTAACAGAGTCTCTTCTAGCCACCAACAGAATCCCTTCTCACATTCAACAAAATCCCTTCTTAGTAAATATCAGAATAGCCCGCTGGCTCCAAAACTTCCAACACATAACAAATAACATAATCTCTTTTTGCCACCAACAAAATTCCTTCTTTTCGCATAATTCAAATATTTCAAACAAAGATATTGAAAATAAAATCACCCCAACAATTATAGTGCTACTGTTTACTTCTACAAAATCACACCAACAATTATCATAATAAATTTTCACCGAGTGTTCTACAATTCGTCAAAATTATAGTTTTCATAATTTTACCATATTACTAAATATTGTATATAACAGCATTTTGAAGCTTTAACTAAACTAAAATGCTATTTTTAGATGTCAAATAAAATTTTGAATTAATAAAAAACGTTATTTTTCAAAATCACCTTGCAAAAAAAAAAATTCACATAAATACTCAAAATAACTAGAATAATCGTACTGACAACATATCAAAAGATACGCAGATAAAATTTATCAAAATTCAAGAAAATTGTATTTTTGTAAAAATCAAATTATAATTTCGATTAGAAAAAAAAAACATTGAATTATTGAAAACTGAGATATGCAAAATATAACCTATCTCGACTCGAGAAATTTTTTGAATTAGGTCGCAGCTAAAAATGAATAGAAGCTACAATAAATAGTCTCTTTATCTAGAATATCCTCTCTCTCTCTCTCTCTCTCTATATATATATATATATATCTCTCTCTCTCTCTCTCTCTCTCTCACACACACACACACACACACACACTAGCAATGGTTATCTCAATGGATCAAATGAATGGAATAGTGGATTTGGATATTTTTATTATTAAAATATTGTCTAATGCTGCCGTGCCCATCACGACTCTACTTTAGAAAGCTTACAACATGATCCCTAGCACCACCACGTTGAATTAATTCTAAAATTCTAGAGAGCTTAACACCAAGGTGCCCCAACCCCAATGCTGCGGTGCTCCCATGGGAAAATTTATAGATTTCCAAACATTTAAACTAATCCTTTGGACCCAGAATAGCATATCACATGCACACATAATACTTATGAACAAATATAGAGGGGGTTCAAAAATAGAAGATTAGTGGGTTACCTTAAGTCAATTCGAATCATAACAGGTAAAATTATATAATGATTGTTGAGGTGCCACAACTTCTTCTACAATACTTTGTAGTGTGATGCTTATATATAAACATGTTGTACTCATTATATTTGTATGTGAATCAATATATAAACATGGCATCTTACTTCTTCTTGAGCTCATGTGCTTCTAGATTTTGTGGTACGCCATTTCTACAGGTTTCTACTTACTTCATTAGCCTAGTCTCTTCATGATATCAAAGACACATCAAAGCTTAGTAGATGTGTAGCCTTATATTGTTCTTTGTTTATTCGTCGATTCCAGCGCTTCTAACACGACTCATTTACAAACTGAAATCATCACCAAGATTGACACACATATACCCTCTTCTCTTAAAATTTTTATGTCTAACCTAGGGGTGTCAATTCGGGCTGACATATCGTGTTCGAGTCGAACTTGAGTTGACCCGGATCTAAATGGGTTAACCTGAATTTGAACCATTTTTTCAAACGAGCTAGATATTTCAACTTGGACCTGACCTGCACGGGTTGCCTGATTGACATGACTCGACTCGAATTTAGGAAATTTGGCTGAAGAACTGCGAGCTAAGATCCCATCACTACTTCTAGTTCCTATTCAAAGCCGGCGACGAAGCAGCAACAATGACAGTGGCCGGAGTCCGTGAGTGTGGGCAGCAACAACAACGACATAAGGCGGTTGAGCCGGACGGCAAGTCGTGAGTGCGGGCAACAGGCAGAGTCTGCGACCGCGGGCAAAATTTTGGACGGCAATTTAAAGCTTTTGGGTCATTTTTAGGTTGATTTTGGGCTTCAGAGTCAACCCAAAAATTTTAAAACAGGTAAAAAATCCAAACCCAAAACCTATATGTTTGCTAATTGGGTCAACTCAAACCCAAATTTTTTTGGGTCATGTCAAAAATTGACACCCCCAATCTAATCCCAACTGCATTGTCCATATTCAACTCAATAGTAACAATTGCCTAATATGGCTGATTCAGATACTCTAAATATTTTTAGTAAACAACTTTGTCAGCTACCTTACCAGAGAAATCAGCTGTCCACTAAAACTCCTTTTTGTCTATAACCATTGAACTCATTGCAAACCCAGGCTACACTACTTGGCATTTCCTAGATCAGAACCTCTCAATTGCCCTCTAATCTACAATCTCCCAAAACATTCTTCCCTAAATTCTCAATTTCCATTCTTATCACAACATTTTGACCACTCTAGAGAAACGATTACAACCAACAAATCGTTTCTAAGTAATTCAAATAAACAATGAGCTTCATAAATATCTCAATGAAAATATCTTGTGAAAAACATCACTGCTACCGACTCCCATCTCGAACCTGAGAATGTCATATTGCATATCCTCAATTGACTTCCTCCGATCTATCAATCCTTTGAAACCTTCATTGGCATCAATCTCACCCCCATCAGCCTACAAGATCTCTACTCCCTCTTATGCAATGAAGAAATCAATATGGTCATAAAAAATCAAACTCTCCCAACCGAATTCAACCCCAATTATGTTATCAGCCATTAGGGATCGTGCACCCTGATACAAATAAAGTAGCTCTACCAACCACACACAAGCAGGTCCCTAATTCTCTTTTTAGCGCACAAGAGGAGCCCGTAACACTACATCTGCAGCTCAACCCACCTGCCAAATGTGCAAGAAAATCAATCACATTGCCGCCAGTTTCTAGCATCATTATAATCTTCAATACAACCCCAATTGATCCACCCAGTCACTAGATTATATACTTAACATCAACCAACTTCATCTGATTGGTTCCTAGACTTCGGTGCTTTAACCCACCTCACCTCATATCTCTTTAATATTCAACAACCCATGTCTTTAATATTCAACAACCCATGTCTCACCTCCCTGGATTGAAAATCTACAATAGGTTTTTGTTCATTCTTGATAAATACTCTCATCTCAAGGAGTGTCAAGAAGCAACCAACAATTTTTAGATCTTCCTCCAAATCAAAATATCGTGTTCTAGCATCTGAAGCCTTAGGCATCATCTAGATCCATCTCCTTCCAATAGACTTTAACATCCATTCATCATCTTCAACAACACTTTAGTCTGAAAATATCTCAACTATGGTCCTTACCAACAATCCATTCTTTCATGCGTGCACCAAACACATTGAAATTGATTACTACTTTATCTGGGATCGCATTCGCCTACAATATATCATAGTTCAACTTAGACATCCTTACCAAAGCTCTCTCTTTGTCATGGATTCAACAACTACACAGCAAATTGACTCTCTAATCTTTGGATCCTCAATTTGAGGGGTGGTGATAAGCCATATAAATATATAATGATAAGCAAGCACCTGACACACTCACTATCATCACATTTCCACTTCCTCTGAACACATTAGTAGATTCTCTGCAGACTTCATCTAAGCCACTCCTTGCTAACCATCTGAGGCATCCTCATCTTACATCTAATTGGCCTCCTTTACAATACTTTGTATAGCGATGCTTGGATATAAAACTCATGTACTCATTATATAGGTGTGTGAATCAATACATAGTGACATTGTCTTGCTTCTTCTTCTTCTTAAGCTCTTGTGCTTCTATATTCTACATGTTTCTACTAGCCTCATTAGCATAGTCACTTTAACTCGTGCCTCTAAAATGTTGCAAAAAAAAAAAAAAAAAAAAAAAAAAAAAA
>NW_021319518.1:8712707-8721753 GCF_001605985.2 Dendrobium catenatum | reverse complement strand
GTAGGCGGTAGGAGACAAGGAGTCAGGTGTTAGACCCAGTGTCACTTGGAAGATTGGGTGTTGATAGTCTAGCCTTGAGTAGGACGTCGGGCCTTAAGCAGGACGTCGGGTCTTCAGCAAGACGTAGGGACTGAACGTCGGGCCTTAAGCAGGACGTCGGGTCTGAACGTCGGGCCTTAAGCAGAACGTCGGGTCTTCAGCAGGACGTAGGAACTGAACGTCGGGTCTTCAGCAGGACGTAGGGACTGAACGTTGGGCCTTAAGCAGGATGTCAGGACTGAACGTCGGACCTTAAGGCAGTGGTGCAATGAAACTCTGGTGAGGCTTCGGTGTTGGTCCGGCGAGGTTCCTGCGGTGGTCCGGCGGTGGTTCGGCGAAACTTCTGCGGTGGTCTGGCGGCCGTCGAGGAGGAGCTTCCTCCTCCCCTTCTTCCTTCTCTTCTCTTCTTCTCTCTCTTGCTTGGATCCCCTCTCATGAGAAATGAGGGCTGTATTTATAGATTTTATGGAGTGGCATGGCCCGTAAATAGGCGTGAGATCAGGGGCGAATTGGGAGTGGTCGAATGGACGGCCGATATCGAATCCTACGAACATGCGCCGTTCGTTGGTAATTTGAGGGCCTTAGTGATGTCGGAATTCGGCGATCTTGAGCTCGTTGGATTTGTCTCGTCGAGCCGTTCGATTCGAGTATAAGCTCGTTAAAATCGGAGACCATTTGGTAACTCAAATTGCGGTTTGAACCTTCCAACAACGCTTTTGTTCCTTAATTTGGACCCATTTGGGCTCGGATTGGGTCTAATTTGGTGTCGTTGGGTTCGTATTTCCGAGACGCTCAATTTGACTATAAGCTCGCTGAAATCGGAGTTCACGTGCTTCCAAATTTAATTTTTAAAGTTTCCGGTTTGAGTTTTGCCTCGAGATTCGTGCTCGATCAAGATAATTTCATGATGACGTATCAATCTATTTCATTTTAAATTTAATATGTTTTGTGTTTATTAAAAAACTAAAAGTTTTAAGGTTTAGGGTTTAATATTTAATATTTTTTAATACAAATGATAAAAACATAAAATAATTTGTATTTTAAAGAAAATATAAAAAAATTTAACATTTCACATCAGCTCCTTTTAAAAACTTTCTTTTAATTAATTTTTTGAAATTTTTAATTTTCTATAATACTCCATGGCTAATAACCTCCCGGCCCTCAGCGACTCCCCGTCCCGATAACTCGCTGTCCGCGCTTGCTCTTGTTGAACTTGAACTTCTCTCAGTAAACTCTACCCTCTCCCTAAATAAATCTAGTTGTACAAGTGGCATACCAGCGCTCACACGCAATTATGGATTGAAATCCGTGTCTTAGAGCTCCGTATCGACCCCGGGCACTATATCCGCCACAGCCCATCCACGTCTTGACCCTTCTTCGCCTGAATCCCTTCTTCTCAACCCGTTTATCTGTCATCTCCAATGCTATCCTTTCTTCCACGAAGGCACAAAGTACAACTTGCAGTAACCTGCCACAAAGAAATCATGGTGGGCCCTCGCATGCTATCTGTGTCCTAAACCCGCCACCGGTTGGTTTACTTGAGAGTCCCCTTCCCTCTCTAACTCTTCTCCAACCGAGCGGATGGCGTGCAGACTGGTGGATTCTACCTTTCATCTTCCGGTAAACTAACGCATAGCGAAGGACCCTAACACCATCTGCATTCCCACCAATTTCTTCTATTCTTTGTTTTTGTTTTTCCTGATTTGTATTTGTATTATTATTTCTTTTCAAACTTATTAGGCTCCGCCTAAAATGGCGATTTCGAGTGGGAGGTTAAACGCCTGTCAAGGTACGCGTTGACTCCCTACAAAGCTTATATTTTGGATGCCAGTTTTGTGAAATTCAGGAGGTTTTTGTTAGGTTTTCTCTTCTAAGGTTGAGCGTAAGAAACCTATCTCAACTTATTATTTTGTGCTCATTCTTGCAATTCATTTGCTTCTGTTGTTTGTTTTGAGCTGCTACATTGGCTTGAAGAACGTTCTGTTGTTTAACATTTTGCTCGATGGTTTAAAAATTTTGAAATAATTTGGTTGCTTGAAGTTCGTAATCATGTTTTTTAAAAATTATAAAATTTATTAAGTTCATCAGTTGATTGCGATGCAACTGGGTACTATCACTGATTTCAAACTCCACAAATATTGTCAAAAGTCTCTCCAAAGTGAGGATTTAAATTTGCGCTTAAAATGAGTGAAAACAAAATTCTCACTTTCTAAAACAGTTTTCGATTTACAAACAATCAAACGAGCCCTAAAACATATCTCTCTCTATTTTGGGAGAAAAAGGTTTTATCTACCCTCTTGTTGAGTCCCATGAATAAAAGAACTATATGTAAAGTATCTTTTCACTACAACTAAGTGGGTTTTATAGTAGTTAAGGAATTTATGAATTCTTTGCTCATATGACTCATCAATCATCATCACCTTCATTAGCCTTATCCCAACTATTTGGGATTGACATTTTGAATTCTCATTTTCCATTCTTCTTGTTAACTACTATTTTAAATGTTAAATTTATTTTTCACAATTTATTTTTGTGTAATCTTAGTTCTACCCCTTTTCATTCCTAATCCTCTGATAATAATTTTATCTACTCGAGCTTGTCTAATGAATGCATTTTTTACTCTTTCATGTACATGTTCAAACCACCTATGTTTATTTTTAATTATCTTATTGTCAATACTTGTCACTCTAATCTTTCCTTTAATATAATAATTCCTTAGTTTAGCCACATATGCATCTTAATGTTCCGTTTTTGACCATGCTTAACTTAGATATGAATATCTTTTTTTCTTAGTTCAACATTCAAATCCATAATTATCCACCTCATTTTTTTTCATAAAATTTATATTTAAGCCTCAATAATATCCTCTTATCACACAAAACTTCTGATACACTTTTTCATTTTAACTATCCAACCTTAATTGCAGTAGTTTCATCATCATTTATATCATTACTCTTTTGTATAATATATTCGAGGTATTTAATTTTTTATAATTATGTATTACTTTATATTTCAATAATATTGAATGATAATTATGAACATAGCGCCAACTAAAATTACATATCATATATGTGGCTAGGGGTTTAAAAGCATTGAGCTTGAGTAAGCTGGCTCTTTATTCATATTCAACTCATTCAAATTTATCTTTGTTCAATATCGGCTCTTGTTCGTGAATTTATTGTTCTTATTTATTCATTTTAATATATATGAGAGTGTTTGACTTGATTTTGGCTAGATTACTAAAAAAGTGTAAAACTTAAATTTTTTTTTTTTTTTATAAATTAAGCATTCACAAGCTAATACATATATAAAAAATTCACAAATTATTATTACTAAAAATTTATGATTACAATAATAAATTTATAATCAAAATTTGCAACTTAGCAAATGACTATTAAAATGAATCCAAACTAATAATAATAAATGCATGACAAAATTGAATTCTAATTTATACAAATATGAACACTTTGATTGAAATCTTTAATCCTCAATTCTCCAATCTTATTAATTGAAAGTTTGTAACTCAGATTAACATTTAAATTTTTATTTCTCTATCCTATAAAAGGATTTATAGCCATGCCAGAATTTTAATTCATATCTCAAGCAACAATTGTACATATGATTATATTTCAAATTCTTGATAATCAACTTAAATAAGTCTTTATAGCTTTTGTCTAGCAAATTGTTTTTCTCTAAATACTCATTAGGCAACAACTCCAAATGCAACGTTGTTACGATATCTATTTGCAAATAAATCAATCCAGGAAGAATTACAATTTAGCTATACATATAACATCCAGTATGAAAGCGATCCATAAAGAAATCAAGGGGAAGCTAACCCCCATTCTCTCGGTTAGCATCAAATATTGGTTAAAATACGTCTACGTTATTGATCTTTTTTCATGTATAATCATTTCTGTATTTTAACAGGCATGTTTTTTTTTGACAGTTCATCAGAGAGTGAGACATCAGAGTATACATTTTTCCAGCAAGAAACTGAGTAAAGTTGTACGGGCTTCTGTTATCCCAATTTCACCTTCTTTGCAAGTGAATGATATTATAAGAAGTGATATGTGTAAAACTTACGGCTTTATTAAAATTGGAGAAGCAGTTCCTGATAATATTACGCTCAAAGACATCATTACAACCCTCCCGAAAAAGGTCAATTGACATAATAAGTTTTAAACATATCTTAAATCAATCTCTGCCGACCCAAGTAGTTGGGATCAGGCTAATGATGATGATCTTGATTCAGTCTAAGGGAAATTCTTCTTTGAAGGTATTTGAGATTGATGATGTTAAAGCTTGGAGATCTGTTTTGGTGTCTTTTGTTTCTTATGCTTTGGGAATTTGGATGATTACAAAAGCTCCATGGTACTTGCTCCCGCTTGCATGGGCATGGACCGGAACTGCTGTTACGGGGGTTAGTTTCCCTCAGCATTCTATGAATAATAATTATGGAGAAAATATAGTTTAGATCAATATGCATTTCTTCATAATTTCTAACGCTTTTCTGCTCATTTTGTTTTACATTCATTTTTAACATAAATGTATACAGTTTTTTGTGATTCGGCATGATTGTTTCATAAATAGTTTTATGTTCTTTTTTACTGTAAAATTTATTCATAATACTGGTATTATAGTTCTTTGTGGTAGGCCATGATTGTGCGCATAGGTCCTTCTCAAGGAATAAATTGGTGGAAGACATAGTTGGAACTTTGGCTTTTTTGCCTCTTATTTATCCATATGAACCGTGGCGCTTCAAACATGACAAGCATCATGCCAAAACAAACATGTCTGTTTCTCTCTTCTCGTTATTTTATTTTACTCTTTTTTGCTTTTGCATTTGTCTGATTTTTGCCTGATAGAAGGTTCTCATATTTTAATTCTGTAAACGCGTCCATCATATTTTTCATAATCCTTGGCTTCTGTTAATGAATGGCCCGGGTTAAATTGATTCTGTGAATTTCCAGGTTATTAGAGGATACTGCCTGGCATCCCATTTTAAAAGAGGAAATTGATGCATCCCCATCTCTGAGGAAGGCAATAATCTTCGGTTATGGTCCTCTTCGACCTTGGATGTCAATAGCTCATTGGTATCTTACAAACTGCCATCTTGTTATAGTTTATACGCTTAATAGGATTTCATCCACTTAAATTGCACTATCAATGTTTCTTATATTGTTCATTGATTTTAATCTTTTCGAGCACAATATTAGGTTGATGTGGCACTTTGATTTAAGAAAGTTCAAACCAAATGAAGTTGGACGTGTTAAGATAAGCTTGGCATGTGTCTTTGCTTTCATTATGATTGGGTGGCCGCTGATTATTTATAAGGCTGGTATTGTGGGATGGATCAAGTTATGGTTCATGCCATGGCTAGTATATCACTTTTGGGTACATTCTTCCTGTTTTTATGTTCTACTTTTTTTTCATATTGAATAAAACTTAATATTTTAAGAAGTCAATTATTTATCCTGCTAGTTACTGAATTTCATAGATGAGTACTTTCACTATGGTTCATCACACTGCTCCTCACATACCTTTCAAGGCTTCAGATGAATGGAATGCTGCTCAAGCCCAGCTTAATGGAACAGTCCATTGTAACTACCCTCGATGGTGTGTCTTTCAGACTTCATCTTTCTCATCCTTTCTCAAGTTAGTACTTATCGTGCTGTCATGGTCTTTTATTCGACTGATCAAAATTGAATTTTCTGAAAAATATTGTCTTAACAGGATAGAGATTCTATGCCATGATATCAATGTGCATATTCCCCATCACATTTCTCCAAGGATTCCATCCTACAACCTTCGGGAGGCACATCGTTCACTCCAAGAGAACTGGGGCAAGGTAAATTTAAGATTTTATTGCCCATTTGGTTCTTCATGGATTAAAAAAAAGGATTTATACTGGTATACCATCAGCAAAAGGATTTTTTTGGTACAAACATCCAAAATTGAGTGGTAAACCTAGAAAATATGAATGTTGTTGAACGTCCCTAATAGAAGTTCTAAAAAAGTGATTGAATTTGCTAGATTCCATCTCATTTTGATATAATTGGAAATCATCATGGGTTTTAAATTTAATAAGATTCCTTAATTTAATTTATTTGTTTTTATGCATAAAAAATGTGAAAAGAAATAATACGTTTTCTATTGACAAACCAACAAGATGCAGAATTGATATTTGCTTCAGTAATGTATTCTAACACTGAAAATTTTCATCTTGGAACCTACATGAAGTATCTGAATGAAGCCAATTGGAACTGGCGTTTGATGAAAACGATAATGACCACTTGTCATGTATACAACAAGGAAAGGTTCTATTTTCCCTTCGACAAGATTGCTCCAGAAGAGGCACAGCCAATTACATTCCTCAGAAAGTTCATGCCAGATTATGCATAGACTGTTTCATTCTTTGATGCCAGCATGCGTAAGCACTTGTTATTTACAATAGGTTTATTTTTTTACTTTCTAATAATTTGACGAATTCCCTTGTATTGTCTAAACCAGAGCATTCTGTTACGTAACTAAGAGTAATTTGCTATTTTTTATTTTTTAACTATCAGAATGAGCAACGTAAATGATCATGCTATAGTGTAACTTCACATTAACTTCACCTAATTGTATGGCTTGAGAATGTCTATGATGGAAGGGCTGTGCAGCCGAGGAACTGACAATGGATGTGAAAAATCTCACACGAGAGGAGAGCGGCTAAGGGAGAGAATGATTTTCTTCTTTGGGATTGATTTTAGGCTTCGAAAATTTTTAATGATATCGCTAGGATGAGAAGTTAAGGATGCTGGGAAGAGATTGAGCCGATGACTTCGGAAGCAGGCAACATATGTCAGTGCAGGAGATGTTGGCTCACGCAGGCAACATAGAAGTCTGGTATTTTTTAGAGTGGCGGATCCCTATCATTTTTTTAGAGTGGGCATATGACCGGTGAGAATTTCAGTGCCAAATAAAGTCTTGTAATTCATTATCTTTTATGAAAAATTTGTGTTCTACTTTGCATTTTTTAATAATATTGTATAATGACTTCATTTGGAATAAAATCAAATATTTTTTTCTCAATATAAGATATTAGGCAGTCATTGAGCCAAAAATCACCTATTTTGCTATGCAAATGATGCTTAATAATCTTCATTAAAAAAAATGCTCTCTCCATTGTAGAAGTAGCAAATGATAAAGTCAGTGCTAAAATAATAAGTCTATAAATCAAGGGATATATAATATTTTTTATCCTTTATCATCTGTTTTGCAAGATCAGTAATGCTAGTCAATGATGTGAATTCATTCTTTGTGCGCATATCAATAATATAAGTAGGTAATTAATGTTCAAGAGACACAAGATCAATCATAGAGAAATCTGTTGGATATAACTCTGCAAGACGAATTATTTTTCCTTATTATAAGAAGAGAACATATCACTCGGATTTAGACATGTCACATAAAGAAATAACTCGGTATTAATTTAAGAAAATTGATTATTTAGTTCATGTAGTTGTATATTAATAACAACATAGGATAAATCAACTCGATAATGATAAAAATTTATTATTTCTGTCCTTTTTCGTACCGACTGTCCATGAGCCTTGAGTTTAGAATTTATATTGGAAATTTCAATTTTAAAAACATTACAAAATCGTGACACTTATTCAAGTAAAGTCACATATTCATTTTCTTTTATCATCTGTAATCGTTGCTTTAACACTTTTACTAATTTCATTGCATTTATAATATTATGATATTTTTTTTTGTAAGGTTTGTAATAATTCATTTATAATATCTAAAATATCAATCATTAAATACAGTGCTAAGACAAAGTTAAATGATTTCATGGTATATATTCAAATGCTAGCTTTCACTGATTGTTGATCATGTATCATCTCTTCCTTGACAATTTTAAGCACTTCGAGTACATAAGCACTTCGAGTACATTTTGGTTATACTTATTAATGTTTTAAAATAAGAACTCCAACGGGTGTCTCGAACACGATGCAAATTTATTTCTTGGTTCAAACCACGACCACTATTTAAATCTCTACAACTTAAATGAAAAACTATCTTATTACGATGAATAATTTTTAGGGTATTATTTCTTTTGCATGAAGATCTAACAATATTGTCAATTCTTAAAGTGATATCAAATAAATGTTTTATTTGCCAACGATTTTTTTTTTTGCAATAGACACTAAGCATAATTGGAGTTGATGAATAGAACAATGAATGTAAAAAGCCTGGTGATTATCTTTTTGAATGAGTACTACAAATCATTAAACTCACACCGCATATTAAATGCTCCATCGTAGCCTTGGCTCCGTATTCTATGTAAATTCTTAATGAATGTTTTGCTAAAAGAGCTTCAATTGATGCATTGAGTGCAACTGTATTTATGGAAGATACATGACTAATACCAATGAACTTTTCTATTACTTGGCCCAATTTGTTTATGTATCTCAATACAATAGCTAATTGTTATTTTGTAGACACATCACTTGAGGAGGAGGTTGGGGAAAAATTAAAAGTGGGTTTAGGGTTTAGGGTTTAGGGTTTAGGGATTAGGGCATAGGGTATAGGGTATAGGGTATAGGGTATTAGGGTATAGGGTTTAGGGTCTAGGGTCTAAGGTTTAGGGTCTAGGGTTTTTAGGGTTTAGGGTTTAGGGATTAGGGCATAGGGTATAGGGTTTAGGGTTTAGGGTTTAGGGTTTAGGGTTATTTAGGGTTATTTAGGGTATAGGGTATAGGGTATAGGGTTTAGGGTTTAAGGTTTAGGGTTTAGGGTTTTGGGGTTAGGGTTTAGGGGTTATGGGTTAGGATTTATGGTTTAGGGTTTTTAGGGTTTTTAGGGTTTTTAGGGTTTAGGGTTTAGGGTTTAGGGTTTAGGGTTTAGGGTTTAGGGTATATTTAGGGTTTAGGGTATAGGGTATAGGGTATAGGGTATAGGGTATAGGGTATAGGGTATAGGGTTAAGGGTTAAGGGTTAAGGGTTAAGGGTTAAG
>NW_021319518.1:8659657-8712607 GCF_001605985.2 Dendrobium catenatum | reverse complement strand
TTTTAATTGAACTTGAACTCACATTTGATTTGAAAATCAAATAAAGTGACAAAGAATTTGAACCTCACTTTAACTTAAATAAATCATAAAATGAAATGATTTGAACACAAGGCAAAGGTGTTGAAGATTCATTTTGACTCAAACTGATTGAGAACCTCAGTGGATATGATGGACATTTAATTCAAATTCAAATGATCAAAAACTCAAATGAAGCAAGTCTTTTGGAATGAACAAGGCATATCTTGGGTTTTGACTCGAATGTGCCTAGAACTTTGAAGGTGAACCTAAGCATAATTCTTAAGTTTTGAGGATCAACTTTGAACAGTTGTTTTGAACATGAATGAAGAAAATGAGCAAGGAAGGACTGTCCAATAAATGTTAAAGAATTTTAAGAAATGGTCATTCATCCCTATCAAACAAAATATAAATTGCTTGCACTCTGCATGGAACTCTTTGGACAACCATCATGCAAAATTGATCGTGGAAGTGGATAGTGGAGTGCATCTTCAAATTACGAAATAGTAAATCATTATACACGTCACCTAAAGTGAAGTGTATATAGAGGCATATTATTCATTTCAATCATGAATGCATACTCACAAAGATATGAAGAATGGTGAAGCGGCTCATTAGATTGGATATCAGTGGTCATCTATAAAGCACGCAATAGCTGAACATATAACATGGTAGAGTTGCTAATAATTTTCATGAATTTGTGGCTAAATGGCCACGAAGGGATCTGCTCCATATATGACTGACCTCCAATGCACGTGGATCTTGTGTGAGGTGCATCCCTGAGAAATGTAGAAGGAACTTTCTAACTGCCACAAAATATATCTTAATAGGTGGCAGTCCACACATGCATGAATGTTATATATACTCCAATCAGTAATATCCAGTACTAAGTAATTTATACTAGCTCCCTACAAGCAAGAGTAATATGGTCCTTACACAGGATTCACATACACGACTACATGTCAATAGCGAGAAAATGCCAAAAGACCACAACAAGTGTAGCTTCTATAATGAAGGAGGACGATTAGTTAGTGCAGCTAGATCCCGTCTGAATAAAAATCCACAAATAGTGTACTGCATCAGTCTACGCGTAACGAGCAGCGAACAACTCCATTCAGAACGCTGCACGCCACCGGATCTGCAATCTCCGACAGAGCAGATCAGAAAGGCGTCCACATCACTTTTCAAAATACCTCCTGCGTGACCTATAATTGTATACACATAGGTACAACTAAAAGGGGTAAACCAATATAGAAACCCGCATGGGCCCGGCGAGCGTGTTCATGGTACACTACGTGAGTCTAGGGATGCCTGCGCGGGCTTGACCATATTTGATTCTAGTATCGGAACCCGTATCCTGCCCATATACGGGTCAGTAGGGATCGACAGGTCGACCTCTCAACAAATATACGATATGCTACGATATCGATAACTTTGTCATGAATATATTCTATATTAGGTCCTTTTAAGTCCTACAATAATGGAATTCACATCAAAAGGGTACAAAGCCTAGAAACCCGATCCCTGTCGACAGCCTCATCGACAGAGGTTGGACAGGTTTCAATCTCCGTAAAGTGAAATGACCCCAAACACGCTCGATGATGGCCAGTGTTGAATTGCGATACGTCAACCGGGGGGTTTTTAAATATTTCCAAATATCTCCAAAATATCCCAATAAATCCTTATTTCAAAATATTTCCATAACTTCCACCCAAGTACCCCTAAAAATCCTAAAAATTCAAGAAAACTCCACAAAAAATCTCAAAATCTCAAAATTCCAAGAATAACTTAAAATGAATATAAATCATCAAAACACTTAAGCACAATAATTCCATCCGCAGACAGTGTCGAGGGGCGGACAATTCATAAACTCTAAGCTCACAAAGGAGCCAAATGGCCTAGTGAAATTATACAGGTTCCATTCTCAACACTCTTGCAGTAAGGACAGTGTACTGATCCTCTAACCGGCAGTTTTCGCCGCCAAAGCACTGCAAGGTAAACGTTATGACCAGGGCCCCTCTGAACCGAGTGGTTTTGCCGCAAATGGGCACCAACAGATAGCGGTTATGCGGCCAGAGCAATACGCTCCTTAAATGCGTTAAGATCCTTGAGATATGAATCAATTTAGGATATGATCGATAGGGCCCAAAGCCTCTGTTAGCTAAAGGTGGTATATTCAAATTGTCCCCTTAGGCAAATACCAACCCCGGTCTACAAGGTTCCCTTGGACGAAGCAAACCATGGCTGCCGCAAAGATCCTTCTGTCCGATTGGTCGCACTTACTCCTGACGTTAGTAGACAGGGACACGATGGCCGGAACGACGGTAACCTGGATTTGATCGGGGTCTATCATCCATTCCCCCACCATCTGCTTTAAGTGTTAGATGGGTAAAAATTTATTTAAAATATCAAATCTTCCAATATCCAAACTCCTAAATTTCACAAAACTCAATGCCAAAATTCAAACAATATCATCTTTCCAATTCCAAATCATCTTGCTGCTCTATATTGCCAGATAAACAAGTATTTATAAACGTATCTGATTGACTAGACTACTTAATCGAAAGTTCTCGTCTCGTGATCGGCAGGGGTAAGTTAACTATACGGGGGCTTGCGCCTATAGGAAACCAGAAGCTCGATCATAAAGTCCTCGCAATGAGGGCGAAATCTGTGGGTAGTGTCTTATCTACAAACCCATCTGCCCTTCAAATTTACGGTCGGAACTATTCAGTTAAAACTCCTCGCCAAAAAAAAAAAAGCGCGGCGGAGGCCGGGTGCCAGAATTTTCGGAGCCACAGGCACTGCATGCTTTATGGTCCGAATTCCATTAAAAAGAAGCATAATAGCTAAGTTAAGTGTGCAGATGAGGACCTCAGGTGGATGAGTGCTTTACCCTTAGAGATAGGATACGAAAGAGCATACTAACGTGAAAAGGTTGGAGTAGCTCCAGATAGAAGATAGATTGAGAGAGTCCCTAGACTGGTTTGGTCACATAAAACGGACGGCTCCGATGATCCCGGTTAGGAAGAGATAGAGGTATATAGATTGATCTTGATGTTAAGAAAGGTAGGTAGGGGTAGACCTAAAAAGACTTGCTTAGAAAATTTTAGGAATGACCTTTCTTTATTAGATTTAAACGAGATTTTGACTTTTAATAGGACACAATGGAGAAAAAGTATTCATATAGCCGACCCCACGTAGTGGGTTAAAGGCTTGATGTTGTTGTTGTTGTTGTTGTTATTATTATATGTTTTTAATACTTCACACTAATTTTTGAGAAACTCATTTTTGTAGAACTTTATCAACATATGCTTCTGAAAGTTTTAGCTCACCGTTTTGAGTCCAGGTTGTTGTCGTTAGATGTATCAGATTTTGAACTTGAGGCAAGTAAATGCTGCTATCTTTATTCTTGCATATTTATGACATGCTGATTTACTTTATTGTTAATTTAGATCAAAAGCAAATATGGATTAGCAATCAAAGATTTTATAAGTCCTCAATAACTTATTTATATTATTATTGCTAAACTGAGTATGCAATGTTTTAGTTGCATCAATTGGATAAAATTAATTCCTTTTATATGCTTTATGGTTTTTTATATATGATGACAATATTCTTGTTAGACATCTATATACATGAATTTTAATTCTTATGCATAATCTTAATGATAAAGTTTTTTGTAAATATGATTAATTTATAATATTTTTTTTATTTATTCGTATGCACTTAGTGTATGTGCATTTATACTAACTCATTATTCGTACGTCTTTCTTTATCCAAGTAGCATAGCAGCATTATCCTTTACCAAAGATTATCGCTTGTTAGCCATTGCATCCAATTAACTTTTTAAGAGGAAGATATATTCTAAGCTAAAAAACAATGCTTATAATTTCTAATTTAACATCTCATAATTTGCACCATGCTAATTAACACTGCTCTATTTTTAAGATGTAGTCATGAACAAGATGCTATCTATCTTTGGAATATTAATGAAGTTGAAGTCAAGCCAAAGTTAAACAATTCCTGATGATGTGCTCCCCTATAATTGAAAACTCATAAATTTTCTTCCTTGCACATTTTGCTTCTAAGCATCAAATTTTCTCTTAGATGTAGTTTTTATGAGCTCTCCCGGCCCTCTTTATCTTCCATGAAGCAATAGACATCAATACCTATATAATATTTATATTAATAAAATAAAATATTAATTGTTAGTCTCGCCAATATGTCGATGCGAATATAAAGCTAACTTGATTTGCACTTTCTGTATTTATGGTTTTGAATATGTAGAAAATTTTTCTTATAACTTTTCCTCCTATTGGTATTTGTTTTTATGTAATAGAGGTTGTAACATATAGCTGTTTTATTATATTTCTTCTACGTCAACGACATGAACGTCGACAATTCACACAAGAAGAATATGTTCCATGTCTTTAACCCTAAGAAGCCCCTTTTCTTCTACGTCAATCTCGCTAAGGTATAGCATCGACGACAACTTTATTTGATCTTGCCATTATTATAGAATTATGTATTGTTAGATAGGTTTTTTTTATTCCTTGTTTCTTTGAAGTCAACTCATTATTTTTATTGAGAGTGCGGAGTTGTTATTGTATTCTTTGGCATCATATTTTTTGTGTTTTGGCAAAAGAGGGTATTGGGTAGATATTTTTTGTTAAATCTATATGTTTTAGCAATCGTTTGGGTTGCAACGCATGCCTCTTTAAATTATATTTGTTTTTATTAATTGTGATTATACAATTGATTTTATATTTTATTTAATTTGATTGTTTTCTTATTTAAAGGTATATGCATCACAATGAAATTGAGTTTTCTGCTTTGGAATGAGTGATTGTTTCCTCAGCTTTGTGAAAGTGAGAAATGCATCTGTTTTATGGGGCCACTGTTTACTTAATTTTTTTTTCTCATTTTTCTTAATGTTGTTGAAGTTAGTTTGTAAGGAATTCTGGAATTCTTCAACTTATTGTAATTTACTTTCTTACAATAGAATGATCATATCTATAGTTATATCAATTGAGTCAGTAGTTCTCTTTTTGATGGTTTTAATTTATTGTAATTTACTTTCATTGTTTGTATGCATTTTTTTCTTACATGTAAGTCTTTGATAATTGATTTGGTATTGAATTTTAAAAAAATATTAATATATTTTCTCTATTATGATTTTAACGTAAATATCTAATTTTTCATTAATGTAATTAATAATTATAATTATTTATACTAATAAATTTAATAATTTTTTTACAATAATATAATTAATATGATTTTTTATTATTAAAATTTTATTTACGTGCATTTAATGCACGTGCAACAAAACTAGTTTATATTAAAGTCACTAAGGATATGTATACATAAAATTGTTACATGTGTTCAAACACAAGGTGGTTTGATCGAGTATTTTTCTATTTCAATCGGATTACATCAAGGATTAGCTTTTAAGCCCGAATCTTTTTGCTTTAGTCATAGATGTTCTTACAAAAACATTTGCAAGAGGATGTACTAGTGTATGTTTTTTAGTGATGATATTCTTCTTGTTGATAAGACTAGAGAGTGAGTTAATGAAAAACTTGAATTATGGAAGTCAATCTTAGAGTATATCTAAAAATGAATACATTGAGAGTAATTTTAGTAATAATGGATCTAGTGGTAAGATTGTGACATTAGGTGATCAACTCATTAAAAAAGGCATGTTTTAAATATCTCGGGTCCAAAGCGATGGTAAAAATAGATGAAGATAACATTAGTAGAATTCAAATTGGATGGTTGAAGTAGAGGAATGCATCAGGTCTATTGTGTGATAGAAAAGTACATCTCAAACTTAAGGGAAATTTATATAAGTTGGTGAGACCTTTGACGCTTTCTAGGGCAAAATGTTGGCCCTTAAAAGAGAAGCATAAAATTCAGTTAAGTGTTGCAAAGATGAGGATGCTCAAAGTGGCTTTACACTTAGAGATAGAATGTGAAAGAGTATATACGTGAAAAGATTGGAGTAACATCAATGGAAAATAAGATTAAAGAGAGTCGCTTTAGATAGCTAGGCCATATAAAATGCTAGCCTTATGATGACCCTATTAGGAAATAAATGTATTACATCCTGCCTATGTTAAGAAAGATAAAAGTATATCTTAAATATTTGGTTAAAAAGTATTAGAGATGATCTTTTTTTATTAAATTTAAATAAGAATTTGACTCTTAAATAGAATACAATGGAGAAAAATAATTATGAACCCAATCCCGTGTAGTGGGATAAAGGCTTGTTGTTGTTGTAGTAGTATCTATTACTACTAAAAACCATATAAAAAATGGGGCCAACAACCAGGGGTTATAAAAATGTAAACAAAAGGCTTAAGCAAGATTCATTCTTTCTGCATAAGGCTATAAATAACAATATCAAAAGGATGCGCGAACACTACCATAGCATTCAGTACGCCAACCGATGTCAAGCCTACTTGAATAACATATCAAACCAAAAGCTCGCAACAACTAGTTGGCACATTACATACTAATAAAACCAACTCTTGGGCAATGAACAAGCAGTAGTGGCATGTAAATGCAATACTCACGAGAAGCCTTTTCTCTGAAAGCAGCTTTTTAGACCAACAGCATCCAATGTTTCTTGGGGAAGTTTCCCCACGGGATCAGGGTTCCTACAGGTTAAACTATTTACTAATGAGAAATACTGCATGATGATCAAAAACAAATTATTCTTAAAGCCGCATATATACTGATAACATATTAGTAAGATTTTTTATTATGATAATGCAAAACCTAATTGCTAGCTTATGGGAACTTTTTTCAATAGTTAGAAACTTCAGAGCAAGGTAATTTCTAAGCAACTTCATGACCCAGATTACCTTTCTTATCTCAACACAATATACATTACAACTAGGGAATAAGATAAACGTGAACTTGCATAGTTGCACCTCACATCTAGCCGGCCTACTTTAACAGGAATTGCTGGACCTCCACATAGAAAGACTGCTTCAGCACCAGCCACCGCAATGAAGTCCGCCCAAGATGCTAAGAAAAAATTCCCAAAAGATGGGAACAGGGTTTCATTTAAGCAAATCCCTCACCCAAAAAAGATAATTTACCTTGGCAAATTTCGTCAACTTCCCTCTTTGCTTTCTCCAAGATCTGAAATGAGATGGAAAAAGAAAGAAATAGGTAAGAAAATACATAATTATGCCTCAAGAAAAAGATTGGTAAGGAGCAAAATTCTTGATGCCCGTCGATTTAAGCAGCATATACATTTTCCAATTTGTATGTATATGATTTTAGTTCCTAATACCAAAACTTGAGTTTTTTATCACTCCGAAAGTATTTATATAAGAGAAAACACAGGCTTTAGGAAGCTCGAAGCAACAACCTTTAAACTTTTACTAAGACCAACATTTTCAGGTCTATCAAGTTCATAAAGTATAGATCCATTCATGCCACCTGCAACAAAACATTCAGAAAAATAATAGAACAGCTAAAGTACAGCTTTCTTAACTGCCAACATGCAAGAAGAGAATGATATAAAACCAGTGATCCATATTACCCCATCAAGTATAGCATTTCATTTTATCAAAATGGGAAACAACATTATAGACCAGAAATCAGAAAATTTAAGTATGATGGATTATAAATCCACAAATATGCACCAAAATTGCACCTAGACGTATGGGAAGCCTTTTCTCAAAAAAATTAATAATAATAATAATATGAAAACCTGAGTGATCCTCTGTATCATATGTTCCAGCATCATGGAAAGCCATGCGAAGCACACCAGCAGCTTTAGCCTTGGACAAGACAGCCCTCAAGCTGTTTTGAATAGTCGACAACTTGGCTGCATGTAACCTTTGCAATCGTAAAAGAGAAAATATTTATTTTAAATCCATGGCAGCAACAACAAACTTAGAAAACAGCACATCATAAAGAAATTAACAATGTAGAAATAAAACAAAGTTTAATAAAAAGTTTAATTCACATAAAATTTCGTAAAAATCAGAAAAAAAAAAACTGTCACTCCATTCTCCTTTAGAAATTGTGCAGAAAGTTTTTCAAGAAAGTTTGAAAATCAAACAAATTTGGGGAAAAAAGAATTAAGTAATAGTTTAGTGATTCGAACACCCAACCAACCGTGTTGTATTATAAAGCAAAATCCTTAATCTAAATGCAGAAACCATAAGATCATGTTTGGGTAGTACGGCTTCTGCATTTAAAATACTATTTGCCCTTTGCTTGGTAGTTTCTTTAATAGCTTGATTAAAAACTGGTCTTACTGCTTCACTTGGAAGTAGCCTAAATTGCAAGTCTAACGGCTTCCCTTGGAAGTAGCCTATAATTTGGCTTTTAAAATTTGTTCGCTTAAAAGTTTCCCTAGAATGTTGATCAAATGTGGGTCTTACTTTTTTTTTCTGTTAATCAAAGGATCTTCGTCATCCGGTCTTACTGCTTCACTTAGAAGTAGCCCGTTAGGTTTGACTAGCAGTTACTTATTTTTGCACTCTTTGCTGCATTGACATCAGTGTTTTTTTCTACTTTAGTGATTTTTTACATACAGTACTAACGCTTTTTTTTCAGTACTAGTTTTTTTTTTTTTTTATTGTGCTTACAGTAGTAGCTTTACTTATAGTACTTCTCCCCTTTTCTTAGCACTGTAGTTTTACTTTCCATACTGTTTTTTTTTTTTTTACTCATGCCTACCTGCTTGCAGGCATTTGGAACTAGCAGTTGCAGAATGCAGGAGCTTGCTTGGAGTTGAGTTTGGAGAGTTGGGTTGTTTGATAGCTTTGTTCAAGGTTGTAGTTTGTTTGTTTAGAGTTTTGTTGTTTTGGTGTTTTAGTTTTAGTTGGTATGAGTTGTACTTAGGTTTGTTTAGTGCAAAGTGCAAACATTATTCTTCTATAATTAATTAATTGATATTTTTAAATTAGTTAAATAATTAATTAAAAAAATTATTATTGAGAGCCCTGGTTACATTTGAATGAACTAATTAATATTTTTATTAATTGGTTAATTAATATTTTAAATGAGTAATTAATAAAAATTTTTATTAAAAAGCTCTCTTGCTCAATCAATCAATTAAATTACTACTACTACTACTACTACTACTATTATTATTATTATTATTATTATTATTATGCTCTTATTCCTAATTGTTTCAAATAGAAGAGATTAATTGGCGTGAGAGTCTATTCGGCTAATTAGATGGATTGGGATTGTTATCATTTGGACATAGAGGAAGGCGGATCGGGCTGCCTTTGCCGTTTAGATATAAAGAGAGGTGGAGGTTTTGTTCATGTGTGGAGCAGGCTAGCTTCCGCGTCGGTTCAGAAGCGTGCTCGAATCTGACGTCGACGATGGGAGCAAGCGTACACGCATGGTTGCAAGTATGGCGTAGGACACAGAGGTGGGAGTAGTGGTGATGTAGAATGGAAGGGGTCAACCAAAAGAGGGGAAAAAGGGAATGCGTCCACATACGGTGAACGTGTCCACATACAATGAATGTGGACTTAAGGAATTTCCAAACTTGAATTATTAAGAAAATGAGAAGGGAATTATGATAAGTCTTTAATTAAATTCAAATTGGGAGAATTAAGGAAAGCCTCTTAATATAATTCATCTTATTTTAAGAAAGAATTTCAAATTCAAATTAATTTCAATTCGAATTTGAAAACTTTCCAAACTTAAGATGCAACGAATAAGGAAGGCTTTGAATAATCAATTTGAAAAGTGGAGGGAAAGAGAAAATAGGATGGGGGTAGGGTCGGCGACTAGCATGATTATGGGTGATTGATATGAGGGGTTAAAGATGGCTATATTTAGAATCTTAAAATAGGAAAGTGGATTTAAATCAACTCCTATTTAAAATTCAAAATTGCATAATTTGAGGGACTTCCCTAAAATAGTTTTCCTCATTTATGAAATAAAATTCAAATTCTTCAATTGAATATGAATTTAAATAGTTTCCAAAATTAAAGGGAGTTAACTTAAGAAATGATTTGAATGCTAGATTTTGAATCTTGGAGCCAAGGGAGGGATGATGGCCGGGAGCTTTGGGAAGGGGATTGGGCCGGCGATTGGGGGTCTTTTGGCCTAGGGTTTGGGTGGAGTTTTCGGCCAATAGGAGAAAGAGAGATGAGGAGGTGGCGGTTAGGAAAATAAGGAGAATAGAAGAAGAAGAAGATAAAATCATGAGCCCGGACACTTCCTGCGGCTGACGGGTGATGCGTTGTCCTTCATTAAGGGACTTCAAGTCACGAGCCCGGACCCATCCTGCGGCTGGTGGAAACTACGAATCCCTCCCATAGGAATCTCACCTAATACCTTCCAAGAAACACAATTGCAAAACAAAAATTTTATTAAAACTCCATCATGCCTAATACAAGAGCAAGGGCCTCTATATATAAGCCTTAAAATAAAAGAAACTAAAAAAACAACTTTGCCCCTTGAGTTTACACAAGATAAGACTCTTACATAAGGGTAAAAGTGGAAAATGCACAATTAAAATAAAAAAAATACAATTAATAAACTAAGATAAAAATGGAGTGATCTAGGCCGTCAATCTTCATCTCTTCCTTTGATTAACGTCCACCGTCGGATGTCCGTATCAAGTGTTTGACGGGTTTGTTTGGATCGAAGGCTTTGGATGCAGGGTCATTTGTGAGCGGAGCAAATAGAACGAACGGAGCGAGCCATTTGCAGACATGTTCGCGTGTACTGGAGATGATAGGAATGAGGTTCACCAGGCTTCGTTCACAAGTCAGATGAGCGGGCTTCAGACCCGGTTAGGAGAGTAAAGATATTAGATTTGACTTATGTTAAGAAAAGTACAGGCAGACCTAAAAAGACTTGGTTAGAAAATATTAGGAATGACCTTTCTTTATTAGCTTTAAACGAGAATTTGACCTTTAATAGGACACAGTGGAGAAAGAGGATTCATGTAGCCGACCCCGCATAGTGGGATAAAGGCTTAATGTTGTTCTTGTTGTTGTTGATATGAAAATTCAAAATTTTGAAATTTAAATTTTGGATTTATGGATATTGAGTGAATATTAAATTTATTTGCATAAAAAAGTAAATAAGCATTTTGCACTTTTTATTGGCCGGCCAAGTCATTCGGAGGGGTTAGTTACATGGTGGTTACAACCTCCCTCTTTAAATTTAAGCATATGGTCGGCTCCCTCTTCCCTTTCCCTCTATTTGAGCATTTTGAAGTAGTTGGATGTAAAGACTATAAATATTGGCTGGAATGAAATGAAAATGGATGATGCGTGAAGAAATTTTGGAGCTATTTTAGAGTGAGTGAGTCTTGTTGCTCAGCTACTCCTCTGAAGAAGTTCAATGATCTCTTCAAATATAGTCATTTTGGTGAGTGGTAGACTTGCATATTTGTTTAAATCTTTGTTATTTCTTATTGTAGAAATCTTCTACCATCTCTCCTCCACTCAACATACCAATTTCATATCATTTATCTCACAAATTTTCATCCAAACCCGCATTGGAGGTTGGAGGTTGTCCGCCATGGGCTACTCTAACAAGGTCTAGTCTTGTTCATTTGGCTATTTGGACACATTAAACCCATTGAAAAATTGTGTCAAACATCAAAATTCATCTAACAATTTAGAATATTATTATTCACATCACCGATGGATTTTCATTATTTTTCTCATGCGAGCAACTAGACAATATGGGTGTCCTTTCCTAACAATTTGGACATTTTGGACATGATGGTGCAATTTGTTTTGTGAAAATAGATCATTAGGCCAATTTCACACAACGTTGACTTGTAGGTCATAGTTTTTTGACCACCTTCACTTGAATTGATCACAAGAGGACCCCCTTGGGTAATTTTGAGGTTCAAATGGAGGTCATTCAGGCAATTTTGCATAGCATCACGCTCAAAGCTCACTATCTTTGTCGTCTGAATGACCCGAGCATGAAAGGCATATCTTTGATAATTTTGACGTTTTGAATGCGTTAGTGCAATCTATTTTGAAAATAGATGGCATTTCAATGATTTACGTAGCATCCGGGCATGTCAAACCTGCTTTGCCTTGTGTCGTAAGTCGAATGTCATTCTTGTCAGATGCGCTTGAATTAGTCGTGAAGTATAAATTAGGGGTCAACATGATTTTTGATCTGGCATTTTCATCCTAGTCTCCCCCTTTCTCCTAGTTTAAGAATTTCTATAAGTTTTCTTCCACATTGCATCCTACATTCCTTCTATTTGAGGCATTCATTCATTTCTTCTCACTCCCTATCTTCTCTTGATCTTCAGCCATACCACACTCTTCCGCCACAATCTTCATTTTGGAGTATCAAAATATAAATTTGGTATCAAAGCATATAATTATTTCTTAACTCCTCATAACAAGCAACATTTCTACAAACTCTATGCAAAAAAACCACAATTATTTTTCTCAAAACAAGTTAGTGAGTGCTTCCATTTATCACTTCCTCATCAGCACACATGCAACTCCGCTTAATCAGGCGCTCAAACACATCCATGTGCAATCCACAGCAACAACCTGCACACGGCCTCTAACATCCTTTAGTATCTCTTACAACCCCATCAAGATGCTTGCCACTACATCTCTAGCCTTGTCTCCTTCAAAGCCATGGCTAAGGTTGCATGTTGTGCCTCCATCTATGTTCCATCCATCGCAAGTATCGAAAGGCTATTTGATGACATCCTCATCACCTCCTTTATTACTATCACATCCTCATCTCATCGTTCATCGTGAAATTGGGAAACACTAGCTGATGACTTCAAGTTTGATATCACCTTGCCCAATTGATATTGTTCGCCCTAAATGCCGCACAAACTCATTAAATGCATCACTCGATCATCTCATCCACAATTTTCACACCATTCCATGTTTTCATATTCACTCGCATGCTTATCGCCTGCATGTCCCATCCATGTTATCGCACTCGCATCACCTGTTCTCTTACATCTCTTGACCGCATAACCCATTGTAATCACCCCTCGTCACATAACTCATTGTAATCGCCCCTCATCACATAACACATTGTAATTTCTCATCTGCATCTTTTGCTCATACACCCTTGCTCACTTGCCTATCTAACACCTGCCAATTGAATCCGAACCCATAAACCCTACAAAACGCCTTGGGTTTCAACCTAACTTATATCATCCACATAGTCCAACCCAATCATATGCTCAAATAAAAAAATGTTTGAGTTCAATCATCCAACAGTTTAGTCAAGATGGATCAATCTAGCAATCAACATGACGACTGCTAAACTTCTAAATGTCTTTTCGGAGTATTAATAATGTTATTTCAAATGAATTTCTCATTCATATTATTTAGGATGGAGGTGCTCTACAATTAAAGTAGAGACCTCCAATTCTTCCTTCAGTAATAATGTAACTCTTTGAAATAAAGTTATTTGCCGTCCAGGGCATTGATGCAATACAAGGCAGCCTAAGTCCATCTTGAGTTCATGTTTTCATTATCATGTAAATGTCCTTGTTGTTGAAGCTAAATCATGAGTGGTTGTTGTTAGTTCTTATTAAGACAATTATGTTATTTCATGTTTGTTTAGGGATAGTTTTGTCATTTTTCATTAGGTCAGCTTCTATAAATAGAGCCTGGAGTAGGTGATTTAGTAGATTGAAGTTCATAATAAAATAATAATGGCTTTTGCTATGACATTATTCCTAGTTAGTATTCCCCCTTTAACCTTGAGGTTTCTTCAAGCTTTCTACCTCTTTATCACGTCATTCTTACTTTCTCACTCGCCTTCTGCTCTTGATCTCCCCAGTTCTATCATAGCTGTCTCAAAAAATTGTGATTTGCGGAAAGAAGTGAATCCTTAGGTCCCAAATGATGATGCACAAAAGTCACCCTCACAAGACCATTGTAACAACTAAGAAACAACAACCTCATTGTGCTGAAGTGACAGCACAAGAATTTGCATCCATACAATCATCAGCACAAGTTTTAACAAGTTCCTTTCAATTCTGCTTCTACCTCTCGAAACGTGCAAAAACACATGTAGTCTAGATAAACAAAGTACAAGATTGAACTGCTTGATTTTTTTGGATTGGCAACCCTTTGGGTCATTTCAAGGAGACAATCATAAGTTGGCTTCTAGAATTTGGATCACTTAAGCCCTTCTTAAAATTGTACCCATCTGCAGTATGTGGAACTCACAAAGGTCATTTGGATAAGAGCAGAACTGAAAACTAAAGCAAAACATAATTGATAGTAAATTGACAGAGATTCTATATGATAGCTAAATAGTTCAGGAAAAAGTTGATACCAATAAATGGGAACTAGCTGAAACACATAAAAAAAAACTGTTCAGCTTGGTTGAGTTCCTAATCGAGGACCGATTAAGTTCTAATTTTCTGGAATCAAACAGCAATGTTTTTTTTTCTCTTCTCTTTTTCTTTTTATTTGTATGTGGACTGACATGCATGCCACATATTAACTTACGTTTCTGGCAAAGCATGTGGAGGAAACAAAAAGGATGTTGAGGTCATAAATAAAAGCATTCTCCTTCCTGAAGATGTGGAATAGCAACTTCCATCTGCACATAAATAAGTGATTTAAGATAAACCACGTAGATAGTTAAATTGTGGAGGCTACAGAATATATCTAAACAATGTGCTATATGCTTCAGGGTTGCACTTTCTAGAAGGTTTGACCACTGGCATCGAATTGGTAGCTTTAATAGTGTACGAAACAAACAAAACACAAGGATGAAACAGCTCTAAATAATCACATAGGGATAAATTCAAGAAGAAATTAAATTGAGCACAAAAATCCTTCATAATGTTCATCAAGCACTACCACATCAATGACCAACGTACCCATGAGGTTTCATCATTTTAATATTCATCAATTTTGTCATAAACACATACACCGATCTGGGCTATTTGAGTTCCCCGTAAGCATAACCCTTGTCAATTCATCAATTTTCTCATAAACACATACACTGATCTGGGCCATTTGAGTTCCCCGTAAGCATAACCCTTGTCAATATTTCTTGTTGGAACTTGCCGAAAACAGCGCATCTCAAAACTGCAAAAGCTGAAGCAACTCTCACCTCTATAGATGAAGATGGCCATCAATAATACTCCAAGCTTGAGTACCCTCTGTCAGTGGTAATCATGAAGTAATAAATTCAGATGGCTAGAAAGAAAGGCAATGAAAAATGTGTCCTCTTCAACACCAGGGAACACAAAAGTCTCAATCTAGCCGTCGAATGGAGCTACAAAGTGGCCTCAGTTGCCACCTGACCATCACTGAACGGACCATCCTGATATGAACGCGTAATAAGGACCTCATGTCTCAGGAAGTATGTAATCCAAGTATACAAAGAGGTGAATGATTTTTCCCATCAACCTACTAGTCCGAAATGTTTGTGTTAGGACTTGCTGGCAACGAAGCATCATTCAAGAAAATTTACCTTTAACAACCGAGTCACTATGTTTTTTCTCCCATTGATTTATATTAAATATCTCAAAAAAAACTTCTCACACTAACTAAAATGGCTCAAATAGCACAAAAGTCCTTACGGCTTTTATAAAAAATTAAAAATATGAAAAAACTACATTGAATTTATTGCTTGATTTTGTAAAAAATGTATAAATATATAGAGTTTTTCAAAAGTATTATAATGGAAATAAATCAAAACTAATTAAAAAAATAAAAAGAGTTCCAATAAAGGGTCGCCGGCTAGAAGTGGAAGGAAAGACACACAAATTGCAATCTAAAAGTTATGGATCGATCCAATTACTAGAACCATTAATTCTTGTGCTCAAAAATCCTATCGAGATCTTTCAACACTCCCCCTCAAATAGAATGGTATAAATCTACCTTTCCAAGTTTGCATAAAGAATGGGGTTGCAGAGTCATTTGGTGAGAATGTCACAAGATAAATTCTTCTTGCCATATATGATAAATCAACTCACTTTTTAATTTGTCTTCTATAAAATGTCTATCCACCTCCGCATGTTTGGTACATTCACGTTGTACTAGATTATGAGCACTGCTGATGGAAAATTTATTGTCACAATATATATTCATTAGCCCTTCCCATTTGATTTTTAAATCTTCCAAGTACATTTTAATCGATAGAAGCTCGCATATTTCTTGGGCAATCGCTAAATTCAAATTCAACACTATATCTTGAAACAATGAGTTCGTTTTTTCTTCTCTATGTTATGAGATTTCCTCTAAAAACATATACAATATCCAAATGTAGATCTTCTATTTATTGATGATCCTGCATAGTATGTATCAATATACTTTCAATTTATTAAATATCCTGCCTTTTTTTTTTTTTTTTTTTTTTTTTTTTTTGCATGAACTTGATTTAAAATATCTAAATATTCTATGACCAACTTAAAGGCTTAAGAATGTGCATGAATTAACTGATAAAACTTACAACGTGACATTAGGACAGATGTCAAATAGATCAGTTTTCAAACTAATCTTTAATATTTTTCATATATACTTCTTTTCCTTCTTCGTTTGCATCCAATTTTTGACCTAAATCAGCTAGGGTTTTACAAGGTTTGCAATCAATCATTTTTACTACTTTTAGAAGATATATGACATATTTTTATTGAGAAAGGAATACTCATTTTGATTAAACAACTTCTATTGCACAAAAAAAATTTGAGAATGCTCAGCTCCCAGATCTCAAATTCTTTGCCAAGTTTTTTTTTTCCTAAGAAACTATTTTCTCTATTGTCATCGCATATAACAATTATATCGTCAACATATATAATTATAATTGAGATTTTACTATTAGTGAAATGTTTTATGAAGTAGTTATGATCCTCTTTGTTTTGTTTGTATCCAACTTCATTCATGACTTCTATGAATCTGCCAAACCATGCTCAGAGATTTTTTAAGACTATATAAAATCTCTTTTAATCAGTACACTTTATTCTTTGTGAAAGAACTATCAATCCATATGGTGGATCCATATAGACATCTTAAACATTGCCTTGTAAGAAAGTATTCTTCACATCATACTACCACATGAATCATCTATGATTATTTATAAGAGAAATTAGGACATGTATTGTATTCACTCTCGCACACGGACAAAAACCTTTTTGTAATCAATATCATAGGATTGAGAATATCTTTAGGATATCTATCTCACTTTATACATTTCAGGCTTCCATTTGCATTATATTTAATAGAAAAATCCATTTTAATTAAACAGTTTTCTTCCCTTTGGTAGCTCAATGATCACCCAATGGGGTATCAGGCTCAGTAATGTCCTCCATTCATACATGTTTACCATTATGTTGCTTGTGGATATAGAGATAGATAATGCACCCAAAGATTTTTGAAATTTTTTAGAGGAAGTTATTTGTCGGAAAGAAATCAGCTAGATAATTTAGAAGCAATTTGTAGATAATTTAGAAGCAATTTGAAGCCAATTACTGTTGAGAGTATTCTATTGATTAGATATGTAACGGTTAGAAATGTTTCACTCCAGTGTTTTTTTAATACTTAATTCTAGAATAGAAGAGTCCTTGTGATTTCTAAAAGATGGCATTTTTTTTCTTTCCACCACTTAATTTTGGAAGTGTCAGGAAAAGAGGATTGGGAGATGATATATTCGTTTTAGAAAAAAAAATGACAACATATGATTAAAATAATCATAAGCATTATCAGATCAAAATATCTTAATTTTAGTATTGAATTATCTTTGTCATAACAGTAAAGATTTTAAGGAAGCGCAATACTCATCATTATCCTGAGTGTCTTCCTTCAATTGCATGATTTAGGAGTTAGAATCATAAAACTTTTTCAATAAACTTTTGAACCTTAATTGCTCAATCTTAAAATCATACGATGCAGGGACTTATGGTTGAAATCAAAAATATTGTCCCATTCAGTAGGAGGTGATATAACAATCAAATGGATCTTCGCATTCTTCTGACTTAGTTTAGGTTGAATCTCATAATGGGGTTTTTGAAGAATTGGTTTGTTATATCCTGGCTTTATAAAAAATAATTCTATGGTCTTTTCTTTATATTTGAATACTTACGTGTTCTTACAACAATAATGTATAACATCTAAGTCATAAAGAAAAGGTCTTCCTAGAAAAATATGTGTTCTGTTAATAGGAAGAACATAAAACTATATGTGATCCTCAAAACTATCAATCTTAATGGGTATTAGGCATCTAGATGTGATGGGTAATGAGGTCAAGAATATCGACTTGTATGGAAAGGCTTAAGATGGGCTTCAAATTTTAAATTGATTTTTGCTAGCGTATGAGTAGATATAACATTCATTGAACTACCCCATTAATGATTAATTTGCACCATTTATCTTTACACACGACATACATATATTCATATATTATTGATGACTCTGTTGATATAATAAAATTTTATTCCAAAATATTTGTGTTTACATTTATTCATATATGATTTTTTTCTACTTGAATACAAAATTATGCTATTTGACCTTGACTCTTGAGGTTATCCCATGAGTTGATATTAAGTCCCTTCATCATGTCTCATGTTATCCAAGTGTATTGTCATTCAGACTCAGGGTGTGATAGAGTGGCATCAAAGGCTATCTATTTGTATTCAGCATACCTTTTTTTTTTTTAATTATATGATAGCAAAATAGATTCATTTTAATTCATTCTAGTTATTATATTTATATATTAGCTTTTTTATTTTATTTTACTTTATTTTTTCCTTGCTTTGTTTTATTTATATAGAATAGCATCTAGGAGAAGAAGTGTTGCCATTATTAGTACTAGAAGTAAAAAGAAAGTTAATTGTAAGGGATTTGCAAAACATCTCAGCAACTATCCCTCGTTGTATCCTTTTCAGAAGGACCACATCTCCCAAAGCAAAGTCGCACCTGCAATCTACAACATCTTGAGAAGGGGTCAAGTAACTCTCCATGATTCTCAACTTGGAAATTGAGGATTTTTTTTCAATCTATTCTACACCAAGCAAAGGCATCTTGTAGTTCGAAACTCTCTTGAACACCTCAATGACATCACATATCAACCATTATTGCTTCAACTGCTTGAGATATTCTTGTCAGATAAAATTTCCAACTGATATCCTCTAGAATTCATCATCCCATCATGCATACCACCTCGCACACATAGGGTGCCACGTGTCCATAAATAGCATACAAATGACCCTACTCTCATAACACCTAGCGATAGGAAATCCCCTCGAACATGCTGTATTATGGCTTTTTAAACTCATCCAACGGCTACAAGGTGATCTTCTTTAGCCTCAAAGGCCTTTGAAATCCTAGCAACATTTCCAAACTCTTTAGTTCCTTAAAAAAAAACCAACAAGACAACATAGTACAGTGTGTGAACTATCTTTGGTTGTTATAATACTCATCCCTTTATTTGTTTGTCCACTTGGCTCTATGGGAGGGACACTATAAACTTTTCCTTGATTCAATTTAGCACATTCCGATAGGGAAGAACTCAAATTAGATTTAGGCATTTCCATTGAACCACTCTACAATCTTGTATTCATTGTTGATTGTGCTCTTGTATATCTATGCTCACTTTCTCATTATATCACTCTATAGCAATTCAGATTGGACATTTTTAACATCTACCTTTTTGAACCCTTGAGAGGTGTCATTGTCTAACGCTACTTAACCGAGTATGCCGAACAATCTCTTCGTTCCCATTTTTAAACTTTCAATGCTCTCAAATGAGAATACAATCGGCAAACATATTTTTTACATGAGTATTTGTTTTTTTACATAGAAAACAATAACTAAAGAATCAAATCATATCTGGAAATTAAAGCATTAGGATGCAGGCACACACGATCCCCAGTCCCCACCGTTATGGTTTATAAAGCACCGATGAGCACGGATGCAAAAAGATAACAATTTCTTCTTCATATTGACTAGACGAAAAAAAAGAAACGGTTCATTCAATTTGCGCAGGGCATTTCTCTGAATCTTAAATCACAAACACGTTTTTTTGCGACACCAAAATCCTTTATACACATATATTGGTATATCAGCTTACCGGAATTCTCGTAGCAGCGGGCCATGTGGTGTAACGACGAAATGGAGACCGACGGGTGCTGGTAGATGTTTTCGAGCTGAAGGCGAGGGCCATGTGGGGTAAGGCTAGGGTTATGTCGTGCGGCGAAGCCGGAGGTCGTGGAGGGCGCGGGGAAGGAGAAGGCGTGGGAGACAGAATAAGGCAGCTGTAATGGGTGATGTTGCTGATTAGGAAGAAGCGGTAGGGATGATGTCATCCACATCGTCGACGAGTCGAGGCTTCGGAACCTGGGGTTCTTCCGATTTAGAACTTGGAGAGATGGAAAGTGCTCGGATTAGCTGAAGCCGAACCTCATCGATTCAACTGGACTTCGACGCTTGGAGTTCCAGTCTTAGAATTTTTTATTAGGTCCTCTGTAACGTAGACCGTGTGGCCCGACCACCCGATCCAGACGGACCCCAGATTGATATGTATTCTCTAATTTGTGCAGATCGGAGTATTATTAGGTATGGCTCGATATTACTCGACAATAACGAGAAATATCATTATGTCAAGATCAATACTTAGCAATATCGAGCAATGCCGAGCAATACTAAGCAATACCCGGGTTTTGCTAGGTATTGTTAGTTATTGCTACGTATTGTTCGGTACTGCTAGGTATTGACATAGCAGTATTTCTCACTATTATCAAACAATACCTAGCAATACCGAGTAATACCTAGCAATACCCAAACATAGCAATACTGGGTTCCGATCTGGGTCGGGTCGTCGAGCTATGCAATAAATAATAAGAGCACGTGGCAACATGTTATTGACCTCCAGATGTAGAGCTACATACGATGTCTGAACCTAATAATTTTGGCTTTGTGGCTGCAAGATTTAACTCAAATAGTATTTATTAAATTCGAATTTAATAGTAACGTTTGAAATAGTTTATTTTAAAAATTATTTTATATGATGAAAATTAAATTTTAAGAAACTATCTGATTATTTATTTTATGAACTAAATCTGTTTAATTGAATAATATTTTAATAATTATAAGATGAAGATGATATCTTATGATGTCTGTTAAGCATATTTTAATTTTAATTTGATTAATTAAATCATGTGTAGTATAAGATAGTATTTTAATTAATAATTAATAATGAACTTATTAAACTGTTTAAAATATTAATTTATATTTAATCAAATTAACTCAACAATAATATAATTGTAACTAAGCTAGTAATTGTAATTACTTAATATTAATTCTTTAGATTAATTCATTTTTAATTAATGTATTTATATCTCATTTATTTGATTAAATATTACTCATTGTAATTTACACTTTTTGTCAACTCTAATTAGATTAATGAAATTGTACTTAGAATACATTATTTTTTTTCTTAATTACTAATTGCTACATTATTAAACTAATTAAAATCTTAAAAAATATTTAATTATATTAATCAATTTAAGGTAATAAATTTTAAATAAATTAATATTACTTATTAAATTTGATTATTAAAAATGCTTTTTTTAATAATATTACCTATATCACAAATAATAATAATACTTATTATCTCAAACCCTAGTTCCTAAAACTCTCCTTAATGGCAAACACAAATTAAAGATAAGTGCCCAACTCAAGGAAGCCATCCATGAGGATCAACCACATGTGAAGGAGAAGAGGAATTCGTAACTATTGTTTATCAGTTACCAAAATTTCCTAAACTCTCCTACAAAAAATCCCAAAACACTCAATAATAAAGCAATGACAAGCGGTTGAAGCCATTAACAAAAAGGAAATGAGGAAGTCGCGATAAGAATAGACGAAAAAGAAATGAAAGAGTTTGTTGATACGTCGTCACAAAATTAGCTTGATTGGGCACGAATCTTGAGGCAAAAGCTAGTTGGAAACTTCGAAAATTAAATTTGGGAGCAAATGAACTCCGATTTCAGCGAGCTTACTGTCGAACTGAGCGACTCAGGACGCAACATTTGTAATTATTATTTATCAGCTGCCAAAATTCCCTAAACTCTGAAGTCATTGCCAAAAAAGAAATGAAAAAGTCTCAATAAGAAGGAAAATTATTAGGTCCGGACACCGGACCTAGAAATAGGTCCGGATATCCAATTAAAATTTGACACGTGTGATGCGCCTTGACTGTGCTTTTTGACTTCGCTTTTGTCACGCTTGACTAAAAATTCCACGAATACATGTACAATTCACATGTCAATATTTTATAGGACACCGGACGTATCTCTTCGTGATACGTCCAATGTCCAGACATAATAATTTTCCCAATAAAAAACCATAGAAGAAGAGGAAATATAACTATCTTTATCTACTACTAAAATTCCCTAAACTCTCGCCTACATAAAATCCCAAAAGAAAGAAATATATGGTTTTGCAAGAATTATTTCACATTATTTTAAAATTAAATATTTCGAGATATATAAAGTACATATATGAATTCATAAAATAAGAATGCAATTAATTTTATAATTTTCCAAAAAATTGCATTTATTTATGAAAATATATTTTCCAAAAATATTTCATCATTTTTTCCCTAATTTAAAACCACCATTTAGTTGATATTTAGATGTATGGTAAAATAATGAAAATCCATTTCGATTCATGTTAAGGAGAGTTTGTGATGCATCTGTAAGCTATTCAAGGATGAAATATCAAAGGGAAAGAGTAGAGGCCAAGAACTTCAAGATGTTGGTGATTCTCTTAAGCTTCATTTGGGACGATTTTTATCACTTCTTAAAATAATTTTTAGTAAAAATTTACTCTTTTTTTTACTAAAAATTTTCTTTAAGCAGCAATAAAAAATCCGTCCCAAACGAAGCCTTATTATGTGACAAGAAAAGGCTTGGGGTGTTGCAAGGCTGTCGAAGAGCTGGTAGGGTGACAACAGGGTTAGGGATTGTGGACAAGCTCAGCTAGAAGCTGGGAGTAGCTTTAGGTTTCATTTGAGACCGTATTCTTATTACTTCTTAAAGCAGCTTTTTAGTACAAAAATTTTAATTTTTGTACTAAATAGCTGTTTTTAGAAACAGTAAGAAAGCAGTCTCAAACGAAACCTTAGTGTTCAATGAGAAAGCCAAACCCGAGATGGGAGATTTCGGGCTTGGTGCAAGGAGGGGATCAATGAAAAAATTGTGTAGATGCTTTCAAGCTTGAAGAAGGGATGTAGGTAGCAACTAGAGCTATAGTATGAGCCAAGAGGTAGTAAGGGCAGAGATGTAAGCAAGGAGCTATTAAGGTGAACTTGTAATGACTACAATTTGTCGTTAAAAAATACATGATTTGATATATAAGCTCCTAATGTTATACAATGAAACTCCAGTAAACCACAATGAAATAACGCGACGTTGACAAGCATAATTATAGAGGTATAAGGAAGAATAATCTAGGAATTTTGCTTTGTTGAAGTCCACATCGCAAGTTGTAAAGCTACAAAGTACAACAGTAAGCTAATTATTGTAGATAAACTGCATTTAGCAATCTGGCAAGACTGAAACACAAATGTTTTCAGTCCAAAAAAATTAGGAAGAAAGTAGCTGTGGAGATCTGCATGTATGGTGAAATACAACCGCATTTCAAAGGAGTTGCAGTTACTGTAGCTACATCGACGCAAGTGCTTAGTTTAGTTCCCAATTTGGCAATTTCTCACAGTAGGGCTATTCTCTCTATAGTATCTCTAAATGGGATATCAGTCGCCACCCAAACTCATCAACAAATCAGTTCGGAGCTCCATTCTTTGACATGATAGTAATTAGTGGCAAGAAAGTAGCACAAAGCTTCAACCATCTAAGTTGTTTTTTGGCTTCGTTTGGGAAAATTATTAGGTCCGGTCAGCATACCTGATTTTTCGTCCAGATTCTATGCGCTTTTAGTGCGCTTTTGATGTATTTTTGAAAAATAGCATATAATACACAATTTTAACTGTATATTAGCTGCTCTTTTGTTGAGTATTTGCAAAAACATAACAAAAGCGCAGCAAAAGTGCAACAAATATCTTGCTCATTGAGTATTTGATGCCCTTTTGATGTGTTTTTGCTGCGCTTTTCAGATACTCAGTAAAAGGCCAGCAAAAGAGCAGCTAATATGCAGTTAATTGTGTATTAGCTGCTCTTTTTCAAAAATACATCAAAAGCGCACTAAAAGCGCATGGAATCCGGACGAAAAATTAGAATAATTTGCCCTTCGTTTGGTGTGACTTTCTTGTTGCTTCTTAAAGCAGCTTTCTAGTATACAAATTTTAATTTGTATACTAAAAAACTGCTTTAAGAAGCAACAAAAAAGCCGTCCCAAACGAAACCTTCATATGCAATGCTTCTCGTTAAAACCATCTGCTGTCAGCAAGCCAGTAATGAGGTTCTTAAGTCTCTCAGCACCGGGCCCAGGTCTGAGATCTTTCACACTCGAGACAGAATAACTGGAATCATTAACGTTATTCAAGCGATCAAACCACCCACCATGCACAAACCCATCAGACGCATTGCGACTCAATAGTTCCCTGTCGATCTGGTCGAGCACTGGATCTTCCTTGGGAAATTTCCTTGCGAAGGGAGCGTTACTGTGAACCATTTGAGAGAAATCATTGAGAGTAAGGAAGTGTGGGTGCTGCTTCGGAGGATTGTCCCAAGAAATATAATGGAGGTCGTGGTTGACAGTTGTATTACTAAACTGTGGTGCATTGCAGATAACTGTGTGAAAATAGCCTTCGGGTGATGAGAGGAAATTTGCATAGTACATTAGAACAGTACGAGGAAGATTGTCCCATCCCCATATGCAGAACTCAATGAACTGATGAGAAAGCATCATCCAAGCAGAACCTGATTGTAAAAGGAAGGGCAATGATCTCATGATTTGGCTAAAAATGCAATTTGAAATTTGAAATTGTCGTGAAAGAAACTTCAGTAACATGAGTTAAAAAGAAAAGTATTGCTGTGACAATGAAAATATGCAAATGAATTTTTACAAATAAATAATCAGCACTGAAATTGTTCAAAATTTTACTTCTCTTCCACCCAAAAAAAGTCTTCCAATAAAGAACCTCGGACTACTTATTATAGAAATCTTTGAATTATTTGAAGTAGAACTGTTACTTCCATTCAGGCATTGTTTCAGTGACAACCATACAACAAATAGGTAAATAACCTAGCCTTGGGATGCTAAAACGCACTGATTTTTTGTATGCCATTAATCATGGTTGATATATTAGTGTACCAGACCCAAACGGTTAAAAATTTACTAAACGAGTAATGGCACAGTATATGCTGCCAGCCTACTGAACATTAAGCTCATAGTAATTGATGCAAACATTTCTCTTCAGATTACATTACGCATAAGTTTCCCTGGCCCTCTCACAAAACAGCTAACAGAACATCCCACAAACAGCACAATCACCCTGTATTTAATGCATGCTAAATGATAGAAAGAGGAACTTGGGGACGTAGGCTTTGATGAAGTTGGTCAATCATATACGAGTTAATTTTAGAAGAAAGCCTATATGAACATCACTATATGGACAAACAACAACAACAAACCTTTATCCACTACGTGGGGTCGGCTACATGAATCATTTTGTTAACAACAACAAAAAACAAACATTTACCCACTACGTGGGGTCAGCTACATGAATCATTTTGTTTCGCATTCTGTCTCTAAGAGTAAAGACACTCATCCACCTGAGCATCCTCATCTCTACAACACTTAACTTGATTTTATGCATCTATTTTAATGGCCAACATTCTGCACCATAAAGCATTACAGGTCTCACCACCATCTTATAAAATTTTCCCTTACGTTTGAGAGATACTTTCTATCATATAATAGAGCAAATGCATTCCTCCACTTCAACCATCCAACCTGAATTCTACTGATAATATCCCCATCTATTTCACCATCACTATAAACTATAGACCTAAGATATCGACGTGTACTCTTTTCAATGGCATGATTGCCCAAAATCAAAATCCCCCCACTAGATCTATTACTACTAAAATCATTCGGGTTTAGATCTACACATACAAAAACCTTTAGACTCTAAGTGTATGGAAAAACAATGCAGAAAATTTCAAAAAAAAAAAAAAAAACACCTGTACACACCATCACCTAAAACTCTCCTAGGGGCTAGGGCTGCCCCTAATTTCATTCATAGTGCTAAATAAGAGGCAATTAGCAAAACATAGGCGGAAAGGATCCAAAAGCAATAGACCCAGTGTCTCAACTATCATGCAAAACCAAAATAAGCACCTAAGATATGATAGTCTTTACATCTAAGGGAAAGCACAATTATATTGCAGTTCATTTCTATGCCCTGACAACAAATGTGACCTAAATAAAATAAATTTAAAAAGATAGATTGCTCAATATACTCGTCATTCTTATTACTAGGAAATAAAATTTGGAATATATATATATATATGTGTTCTCCCTTAATTACATATATTCTCTCATTTATTTTCTTCAATATTATATTCATCTTTCATTCTTATAAATAGATATCATTATTCAGTGAATAAAATCATTTAATTTCCTTCCCACAACATAGTATCAAAGCCCATATTCACTGCTTTCCTACACATAAGTATCACAAATCATAAAAGTTGTCTCTCCCACACTTGCCCTCGCACCCGCAAACCTACATCTCCTGTAAACTGCATGGACTACCCTCCACATGGCTCACCTCCCTTGATTTGCTAATGCGCATTGCTCACCCTGTGGTCCATGGAATCACTCTCGTACCTCATGTACCACTCTCCTGATTCACACCCTTGCTCGCCTTGCTATTCATTTATTGCCCATCACCTCCCACAAACTTTGTTTGCCTTCTACTATTACTCACACAACGATCACTACCCCGCATGCAAGCACTTGCCCTGCATCTCACTTGCTTTTTGAAGCCTCGTCACTCAAAAACATGCGCCAAACTCCTTTATAGGAATATTTCACATATTCTCCAAATCTATGTAATCACCCGTTATCGCCCTTTTCCCTGAGCTACATTCATTTGCCCTCCAAAGCTAACATATTGCTGAGCTCTTATATCGATACCTTGAGTCACACACAACCTATGCTATCATATGTATTGTTTAATATCTTATTATCATCTACATTTGTCCTATACATTTGGCCAACCCCACGTAGTGGGATAAGCGGAGGTGAAGCTAATTTTATTAGTTTTAATAACATTGTTATTTATTACGTCATTATGTTCGACACCGGTTCGAACGGTCGAACCATGAACATCTCCTTTTTCCGGTTTATTGTTGTAACCAACCTGTAATATGCGATTATTGTTTCACGCTCTATGTGCATAAAGCACTGCTCCACTTACTCAGCTTACAACGGCTTGTACTGCTTGAACTAACACTGCTTGATATCTGTCACTCAATCTGCAAGTCTTAGCTGCTCAATTATCTACTATATATATCTCCTATAAATAGTAAATAGACAGAGAGTTTTATCCTTACAATTCATTCTTTTATCCATCTTTACTCTACTGCTATACAGGTATTAAGCTCTTTATGGTATCAGAGCGAACCAGGTAACTTTTTTTTTCTTCTTTCCTCTTAATATAAACTTTAAGTAGAGAGTTGGTGGGGATGTTCAATTTGGAGGCATTTGACATTCTTCTATCATTATCATCACTATTATCTATTATTTGCACTATCACTTGGTCCATCCTCCTCAACTTTAGGAATTTCTTACATTCATGCATTCAAAATGCAAATGCTCTGCTTATGAATTAGGTAAATATCATTGTGTGACAATTCCATGATCCACTACTAGTAGTTGTCTTCTTTTTTGAGTTATTCACTTTGATAATTGGGGTCCACATCCTATTTTGGCATAGTTAGTGTTCCTTTATTTTGCTAAATTCAATAATTAAAAGAAAATTTATTAAAATGTCATTTGTAAGCCCTTGATGCTTTTAAATTAATTAAAATATGAGTTAGAAGACCTTGATAATTTCCGCAAGTTTAATCAAGAAATTAAAGTTCAATTTTCTTATTTACTGAAAATTTTAGGCACTGATGATGTTTCATAATACATGAATCCAATGTCATAATTTTTATTTAAAAATAACATTCTTCATCAAACCACATGTCCATATACGTCTCTGCAAAATGAAATCAGTGAATGCTAAAATATTTATCTCTTCAATGTTGCTAGGACACTCCTATGTCACATATATGTTCAATCTCTAGTTTTAGAGAGAGGAGATACTTTTGCTTTGTTACCTTATTAATTGTGTCCCCTCTACACTTTCAAAAATCAATCACCCATTACTACTTATTTTTTTCCTAATCCACCTATTGTTTCGCTCACTCCACGAGTGTTTGTTTGTCTTAGCTTTGTTCATGTTTTTCACTTGACATGATGAACTCTCCCTCTACCACTTGTATATTCTTTAGGCACCCCCGAACATAAAAATGATACCAAATTTTAGTATGTTTTAGCTGACTTCACCTTCCATGGGAATACACATTTCTTTCCTCCCTTTACCACTTATCATTTGTATGACCTCGATAAACTTCTCCTACAACACCTATTATTGCATCAATTTTTACAAAGGATCTCTCAAAGGCTGTGCCTCTAGATTCACAACTTCCTATTACACTACAACAAAGTAAACTACAAATTACAATCATCCTATTCACTCTTTCATGATTTTTTACTATTTATCCCCTTATCATATCATCATTTTGTCATGTTTTAGTCAATTGTCTTTATTCCAAAGGCATATCTATAACCACTATAGCATTCTTTATGAAAATAGGCTACGGTTTAAAAATATGCTCATCATAGTCAACAAAAATAAGAGTTGGTTACCCTTTGTTTTGGGGTCAGGCAAATTATTTGTTGATGGGTTTTCACTATTAAGTATCATCTTGAAACTTGATGGCCATTAATCAAGTTGGCAATCCTTTCCTATATAGTAGCTTGAATGAGACCAGTATAAACGAAGCAATCTTCTGGGTATGTTGTTAAGGGGGAGCCGGGGAGGAATACATATCTACATAGGAATGCCATTTATGGGTTCAAGCACTCAATGAACTTGATTTGACAAATTTTGTAAATTTCATACAAAAATTGGCCTTTTGTCAAATGTACACAAGTGTTAGTAGTTTAGATGATATATTACTCTGTGTCTGTGATAAAGAAGTAATATCTAAAGTAAAGCATTACTAGTAGAATAATTTTGTGACCACAGATTTAGGGCACCCAAAATACTTTCTTGAGATTGAATTTAATTGCAACAAGAAAACAATCTCCTTATCTCAAAGAAAACAAGTCAATGATTTCCTAGAAGAAATTAGACTTTTAGGGTGGAAACAAGTTAACTCCCCCATAGATAACTAAATCATGTTTGATAAGGATATACCATATATGCATATAGTGATCCATTTCAGCATCAAAGACTAAAAAATATCTTTTGTAGTTGGGGTCAAAACAAAGATATTGAGATGTTGTCCTTCTCATTTTCAAATACATCAGGAAGGCTCCTTTATACTTAGACTAAGCACCTAGATATTAAAGTGTTTATTAGTGTCGAATATGTTGGCCATGTTGATAACAAAAAATCAACTTTTGGGTATTAATTTTTCTTGGGATATGATATGATCACTTAGAAGAGTAAGAACAAAACCATTATACCTAGATCTAATGTTGAAGAAGAATATAAAATCATGGCTTATTCTACAAATGAAATGATGTGTCAAGATTCTGATAAAAGAATTTAGTTTCCTAATAATTGAGCATGTGATTCTCTATTGTGACTACCATTCAACCATATACATTGCCAACAATTTTGTGTTTCATGAAAGGAAAAAATGCATGAAAGTTGATTCATTTCATACAGGATGTTGTGCTTTCAAAATTATTGTTAATCTTCATATTTTCAGTTCAAAACAAGTGGTAGATATCTTCACCAAAATTTAGGGTCCTCCCAATTTCTCGCTTATATGACAAGCTAAAGCTAATAAATAGATATGCTCCAACTTGAGGGGGGATATTAACTCGTATGATGCTTATTATATAATAATGATAAGAAGGAATTACATTATATAAGTATATATTTTGAAAAAAAAATACATTTATTCTCTTTTAATTACATTTATTCTCAACTTTATTTTCCTCATATTGCATTGATCATAAATAGGCATCACACTAAATAAAATCATCCAATTTTCGTTTCACAACAAGTATATTAGAAAATAGGTGATGGACAATTTACAAGGAAATATGTACACTTTGCTATTCGTTTGATATTCTTCAGATAGCATATTAACTGAACTTAGATAAGAACCTGGTATTTTACAAGTTTCAACTGAATATTGATGACAATCATGCATAAATCAATGTCAAATAAGCTGAATAAAAAATAAATAAAAAAGCTTGCATGCTTCACATAATATAATAATTGGACTGACATGAATAACCAAGTCTCTTCCTTGAGACCATAGACTACAATAAGCAAGACAAGTAAAAAATCAATTTTGAAGATAACTAAATTCATATAATATCATGTTGTAGGTATAGAACATAGAAGTGCAAATAAAAATCACTCGGAACCTTCACCTGTAAAGAGCTTGTATGCAGTGGCAACACTTCTTTTCTCAGTAATCCAAAAGACATCTGATTTGTGCAAGCTGTAGAGACCAGGGTCAATTATCACAGGTTTGGCCCTCTGATACCTGCTCAACATTATCAAATTAATCAACTTTTTCTTAAAAAGAAAAAAAAAAAACTTCAAGAGAGTTTAACAAATACAATTAACATTATAAGAAAATAAAACTAATCATACTCTTTCCATCCAATGTCACTTGTATGCTCAATAAAATTCAGTTGCCGAGGTAAGCTTGACAACGTGTAGAGCAGATCTGGCAGCAAAGCAGAAGACAGATTCTTCTCAGTCAAAAGTTCACAACACGGGCATCAATATTTAAACGCCTCTAAAAAATAAGAAACTAAAACGAAGAATTATAACACTCCTCGCTAAGGATAAATTAAAAAATCACCAGCTCATGTGCTTGCCCTAAAACCAGTGAAAGCATATCAAGGATGAAAGCTACTAAACTTTTGCCAGATACTTGGAGCAATAAGGAATTTTTTTCTCAAACTAATTGAAGAGCGAAGTACTTGCATCAAGAACAAAAATCAAATCCATTACTAAGCAGGAACGAAACATGAACTGCAAAAGCCAATTTAAACCAAAAAATCAACGCCCAAAATCAGTTCAGTTAGCATGCCATCCCACAAAAATCATAATCCTGAAAAAGAACGACTTGCTAGCATTAATTCCATTCAAAACAAAGAAGATGTGAAAAGAACCTCTCCCACCACAAAGATTGTACCAATTTTGTTGAGCAAAACTAAAAGTAAAATTAACAGAAAAAATACCTCAAATTGGGAATCTCTCAAAAAGAAGCCACTAAAAACATACAAGAACAAAAGTAAACCCTCACCATCCTGAGTAACAAGGGGATAATCAGAGGCGCTCAGGTTGATAAACCAATCCCAATCGCCCCCCTCCTTAAGAAGTATCGCCGCAGCGTGAAGCGTATTCGCCACCATTGTCGGGCCCCTGTATGTCACCAGATTCGCCCGCTCAATCACTCTCACATTCCCAACCCGCGAATAGATCCGATCATCCCTAACAGCAACAACAAGCTCCAACCGCTCCACCGGCGAAGCTTCGAGATCAAGATGAACAACATATCTATTCGCCGGATGGTACAACGCCTTTAAAGTCCTTCTCAAGCTCCCGCCATCGCCCGCCGAGCCAGAGATGAGGTAAGCCAGGCGAGGCACAGCGTTTACTGGTGTGGACGGAATCGGTGGTAATATGAGCTTAGACTCAACGAAGAGGGTATTCTCACCATGTAAGCTGGAGCGGATCTGGGAAAGCGAGAGGAATAGGAGCGTCCGAGGGGAGAATGACGGCGAGGAAGAGAAGAGGGCAACTGATATAAGTAGGGAGCACAGAAGAAGAGAAACCAGAAGAGGAACGAGCCAACGCCGCTGCTGCGGGGCTGGCTTCGTCTCCATCGACTGCAGCGGCTTCGTTTTGAGCAGCGTCCGACGAGGGTTTATACTGACTTGTGAGATCGGACTACACTGTCACCCTCCCATCCCACCAACCGCCTCATCTCATGCCTCTGCTTTGCTCGCATGCACACAGAGAGAAACAGATACACAGAGAAGAAAACTTCAGTCGACGGCGGTGGCGATAGCTTTGATCGTAACTGTAACTAAAAGAAACCAAGAAATCGCAATCCTCAAATCAAAAGAAGGAAGAAAAAAAAGTTGATACGCGTTCTCTTATGGTTAGTGGCGTTCCATCGGCCCTTAATATTATTAATATCTTCCTACGCTTCCATTTCTTTATTTTGCTTTTCATTAATTAAACGGAATAATAAGACGGGTGATTATAATAATCTATGATGGTGCACTGCACTACTACTATACAATAATTTATACGTAGCATTGCTCTTATACATAATAACTTATCATGCTTTACTATAAAATATATAAAAATATTTTGTCTTAATTTTGTTAAATCTTACTTTTAAATACGAAGTCCTCACCGATTTTAATAGAAAATTTCTTGTTTAGGTAGAAGTCCACATCGATGCTGGTCTTTAAATTGCGCTTTGAAATTATTAGAATTTCTTCGACGGGACGGCTTGAAATTTTGGGAATGATGAGGGCGTTGTAGTAAAAGACTTCGTTGCAATTACGCGGCATTAAATTGAAATAGGGTGTCAAAAGTTGGAGCTAATATTCTGTGCAAGCAGGCACCTGACGGTTCTCCCATCCACTTACGCACTCGATACTGAGCATTATTGAGCGTGGGTACCGAGTTCGGTACCAAGCGCGGAATATTTTTGGGGTGACGTGATGCATTTTTATTGGTCTGTGGATACTGTCCGGACTCTGCACAGAATAATAAATCCAAAAGTTGACATGGTCTGAAACCAGACTTGGACCCGACCTGGAAAAATCCGGATTCGGGTCAACCCGTTTGTGAAGTGGGTCGTGTCCATATTCAAATTTTGACCCATTTGAAAAACAAGTTGGGTTCGATTTGACTCGACAACTCGGAGTTGACCTAGATAACCAGCGACCAAACGTCTACACAATCTAGCCCAATCGCCTTGCCACTTGCCACCAATGCCATGGACCACACGACTAAAAACTTGACGCTCGACGATCGACCCCGCAGGCCCAACTCCTCCAGTCCTCCTACCTACCACAGGATCCGCACAAGTCGTCATGAACGCAAGTCACGCAACCTAGCGCCCATCCAATCACCATTCGCCCACCGCTTGTAGAAGCGGAACTCGTCGGTGCTGCCAGTCGACCCAATGACCCCGACCTCACTGACGGCACAACCTTGCTTGCTTAACCGTTGTATTTGCGACTTTGCGGTTCGCCCAAGCCCTACTCAATCGCGGGTCGAGTCTGGATTGTAAATCTTGATTCATTTAGCTAAACGGAGTCGGGTTCAAGTCAACCCGAACCGTTTACTCCCGAGTCAACTCGGGTTGGGGACCCAAACCTAACCCATTGAGCCGAATTGACACCGCTAATTGAACACAATGTAAACAAATAAATAACATCACATAATACTTCAAATTCAAATTATTATTACTTTAATAAACTAATAAGAGTTGAATTGTCATTTCAAAATCTAATAATTTTGTTATTTATTAAATTCTTTTAATATGAAAAGACAAATTTGAATTTATATGTCTTCTAATTCTCACAAGAACTAGAGAAATATATCTACTGTTTTATTTTACATAGAAGGGTGACTATAACTTTTGATTCAAACAAAAGGATCCCTCATTTAGGACGAAATTATTCTATGCTGAGAGGATCCTACGTCTGCAGAGGAAGAATCCGGTGTGGCACATTGAGTATGCCTGTTTTGCCAGCTTAGCTGTTTTGATACATCAGTGGTACTCAATCTCCAGGTATCTGATCAACATCGTAGCCGCTGGTACACAGCGAAGGGTGACTGACACATTGCTAGTGTATTCTTGTGACGACATTCGGCAGTCCCAACGAAAATTTTGCCCTGATTTTAGCACTAAAACTCCATACCATATTAAATTGACGATTAACAGTCCCACAAATCAACATCACCTGCAATAATCTAGCTTGATCGCATCACTCAAACTTGTATCGTGCTCAATTCACTTCATTAGACTCTCTAGCTAACTGCAACTTTCATATCGCCTCAACTAATCATTGCATACATACTGACTTGCACCCTTTACATATCTCCATATACTTCACTTACCACATTTCTTGACAGGTCAATGCCAACATAATGCACACTATAATTATATATATATATAGTTAATATCATATATAATATAAATATAGTATAATAAATTATTTATATTATATATAAATATTAATATAATATATAATATATAAATATTAAATATATAATATATTAATATATTATAGAGTTTATTAATATATAAAATATATAAGATTTATCGATTATTGTTTTATATATAAGAAAAAAAGAATTAAGAATTGACAAATTAAAATAGAAGAGGAAAAGTAGTTTACTTTATGTGGATTATGAGAGATATATAATCAAAATTATTATTTTCTTTTATAATAAAATATAATATATTAAGTATATTAGATAAAAAACTAGCTCCACATTAGTAGGTAATATATAACTCCCATATAAAATAGATAATAATAAGTCATAACTAGACGATTATATTATATAGATTTGTTACAAATAAGCATAAAGAAGCTCCGCATACTGAGCTAATACAATACCCAATTATTAATCGATCGATCGTCAACTAACACTTTATTCTCTTACCATATTTTTTGTAATATGAATAAACTAGCCCCTATACTAAAATAGTATCGTTCGAACTTGAAACAATTAGAACACTTTTTGTATATATTTTATATTAGGAATCTTTGAATAATAAAAAACTTTTTAATTATTTTTTTTTATATCTAAAACTAATTTTTTTATTGTATTAAAATTAGGGCATCTACAATCCGGGGCGGAACCCGCTTAGGTCCCCGGGGGGAATTGCCCCCTCTAAAAATATATATAGTGTTATATTTTTTCTTTAGGTATTGTCCTTTTTTTTTTTATCCTATTTTTAGAATTTATTATAATGTTTATTAGCAATTATCGTCCTTAGAAAGTTTTAAACCAATAATATGATTTTTAGGCAAGTTGGTTCGTAAGCAAATATTAAAATCAGTAATTCATATTATTGTTTTAATAATTTGAATTGCATAAGGAGGCTGCCAATTCCCTATACCCCTAAATTATATTTAGAATGTGTAACGTCTAATGATAATGAACAAATTAAGGGTAGCTATTAACCACATTTTTTGTAGTGAATTTGGTCGATCCGCACACCCCCCCCCGCCTGGCCTACTAACAAACTGCCAATCATGTGATTGGTAGCTACACAAACCTACTCCTGAACGTCAAAAAAAATTATTGTTTGCGGCTTATTATCAGGCTGTCACAAGTATTCAACAGAAATTTTTTTTTTGTGCAGCATAATGCGGATGAAAAAAAAATTTATCATTACATATGTTTTTTATATGAATGAAGTTTCACGTTGAAAGTATATACATTTCACTATATTAATTATGATAGTCAACTAGTTGAAGTGAAACAAAAAAAAAAGTTTAATTGGAGATGCCCTAAATTATGTCTGGTATTCATAAAACATAATTAGGGAAATTTACATACATACCACTTTATTTTATGTCATTTATATATCTAATACCTAAAACATTAATATTACATGCCTATCATCTACATACAACTGTAATATCAAATATACCACTCTTATAATTCTTTTCTACCATTCATAACATTCTATAAATTTTAATATTTTATTACGTACATCAAAATTTATTCTATAGATGATAGACTTATAATATAAATATTTTAAATATTAGATATGTAAATAGTATAAAATAAAATAATATGTATGTAAATCTCCCAACATCTTAATTTGCGCCGTTGCTAACCCTTCGAATAGAACCCCACCTTTCAGATTAGAGCGTGCGAGGGAAGAGAAGAAGCACAGGGGAGAGCATATTCCCGTTGCTTTTCTCTGCCATCACACAGATCTTTTCTCCACCAAGTTTTCAGTTGTTCGGCTGCTGTTATTCTTCTTGTCTTCGTACTTGTAACCGATTCTTGATTGTTGCCTCGAAGTCTATCTTCCTTGATATTGGTGTTTGAATTTTCTATCATGTTTAATCGTTGCGCTGAACCCTTTCGTTTGCAATCTTCATCTGGGAAATTTGCTGTTCTTTGAAATTTTCGTGAAATGTGGGTGCTGGTGGTGATTTTGTGAGAGTACAGAAATCTTTCAGAACGGGTAAGGCCGTAAAAGGATGGGAAGAAAGGGATTTCCTTTGTTGGAGAGCAAGAAGGATGGATTTCCTTCCTTTCCTGATTTAGGGTTTTCATGGAATCTTCAAGAGGATTTCTATCCTCTTGGGGGCTTGTTTGCGAGTGTGGGGCAGATGGGAGTTGGGTTTGGAATTTCACCTAGCCCTCCTAATTGTAGAGAAAATAGTGCGGCGGCATCAACGGATCTGTATTTGAAGTATGTATCTTCAGAGTTTATGCATCGGATTCCGTCAGAAGCTGTGGTTGCGGCTGCTGGTGTGATGGAGGAAGATGGTTTTAAGAAGGCGGAGAAGAGGTTTAGTGGAAAGTTGAAGATTAGGATTGGGAATCCGTCGTTTAGGAGATTGGTCAGTGGGGCTTTTGCTGGGGCTGTTTCAAGAACAGCAGTTGCTCCGCTGGAAACAATTCGAACGCATCTAATGGTGGGTAGCAGTGGGAATTCAACGGCTGAGGTTTTCGAGAATATTATGCAGAAAGATGGGTGGAAGGGGCTGTTTCGTGGCAACCTTGTTAACGTTATTCGAGTTGCTCCTAGTAAAGCCATTGAGGTAACTAACTATTTCCTGCTGTGATGACCTTTTTGTGCTATTTTTAATTGAACTTTATATGTTCATACGTGATTTTGTCTTGCTAGGTGTTAGTTTGTAAAGGTACTAAATTTTTATGATTGTTCCTTTGGTAATTTTCATGGCATCACTGCTTTCATGGCTTAAATTGCTAATCACTGTAAACATCGTTTCTTATCAGGGAAATGGATAAGGTGGGTTAGCTAAGTAAGCTGTATTCACCATTTATTTTTTCTGATATATGAAGATTAACTGGATGGTTGAAATGCCTGGCTGCCTGCTACATGTTGTGATTTCCATTCTTTGTGGACTTCTGACACTTTGTATTATGTTTGAATATAATTTAAAATGATACGTTTTGAAATGCTGTCCCTTTTTAAGTAGAATGTAACTTCACTCATACATTTTATTACCTTTAACCCCTAATCACATGGAAAATCCCTTGTATTTGGTTTTATGACCCTTCCTCATCACTAGATTTTGTTAAGAGCTATATTGCTTATATATCTTTCCCTGCATCCTTTCCAGATTTCTTGATAATATTGCCTTAGCTCTTCACAAATCTTAATTACTAACCTTGTATCATCTCAAGAGAATGGTGTTTATCTTTTCAACTAGTCTTCATCTCATAGATATGCTCGTCTATTATGTCATTTTATCATGTTTTATTAGGATTTTTAGAGGCTATCTAGTTAAAGGTTCAATAAGCTCGCCAATTCACCGTTCTGCATATAACTTGTTAGGTTTTTTTTTTCCCCTTGTTTTTTTTTTTTTTCATTTTTCTTTTGGTTTCTAAGATTACATAAAGGCATAATGTGAGAATAGGATTTTGTTTACTATGTTTTGTGAAAATAGAAACCTAGTCATCTATTTTTATGGAGTTACTGTCCAAGAAATTTTATTTTTATGTATTTTGAGTATATAATACAGTATAAACAGCAATAATTTAAATAGTGTAATAATATTTAAAGTAACTAGTAAAAAAGCATGTGTTCAAGGTATGCATGAATAATAATCTCTATAAATAAATAAATTTTAAAATCAGAAAATATAGCTCATATCATTTTAAAGAATATGGGAAATAATATAACATATGAGAAATCAAAGGCTGATATTTTGAGGGATGGCTATATATATATAATGTCATTACCTTTGAGCCAAGTTTGAAGCTAGGTTATCAAATATGAAACACCTTTCTAGTCAATAAAGAATTTTAGGTTAGTTGCTCAAATTTCTGTTCTAGCCACCTCAATAATAATGTATATAATACATAACATATACACTAGTTTAATGAAAAAAAGTAAAAAAAAATACACTAGTTTAATGAAAAGTTAATTTCAAATGGTAGTGTTTACAGGACTGTATGTCTGTATTTGATAATCAAAATGGGAAGATCGAAAGCTCAAAGCTCATCCCAACTGGACCGGGACTTTTTTTTTATGCCCTTTTATCCCTCTGGTTGTTTGTTTGCAAGAACTTATAAAGCTAATAGTTATGTTAGGGTTTAGAGAAATTGTGCATGTGACTTGTGCACAATAGATTTCGACCTCCTCTTCCGCGCTCTGATCATCTTTTTCCTCAATTTTTTCATGTCTTAATGCAAAATCTTCTCTATTCCCCATCTCTCCACCGACTTCTATTGTCTTGCCAACTCTTCCATGTATTGGAATCTCCCACAATAGTTCAAAAGAGTAACCTACATTAAGTGAAGCTCACCTCAAATTCTTGTAAGATACAACAATATGGTTTTTCTTTTGGATCATCCTTTATGTTGCTTAGATGGAAATTTCTTAGAACTCTATCTTTTGCTATAAATATAAGCTCTTCTCCAAGTTTCAAAACTCTTTTTGCTAGATTTGATTTTAACTTAGTAACTTCTAAAATTGAGTTAGTGAATTTTTTTTTAAATTTTTAATCATTTTTTTTAAAAGTAGAGTAGACTTAAAAAGACTTGGTTAGAAAGTATTACAAATGACATTTATTAGATTTAAATGATAATTTAACTCTAAATAGAACACAATGGAGAAAAAAAAAAGATTCTAGCTGATCTCACATGGTGAGATAAAGACTTGTTGTTGTTGTAATTGTTTTTAGTCTCATTTGATATTTGAAATATGTTCAAGATCATTGGAAGTTTCTTTTTCATTGATTTTTGGTGCATTCTTCATGAATTTTTCAGCTTACTTCAAATGAACAAGTCAACTTGAAATTAATACCAACTTTGATTCAAATTTGAGTTGGTCGAATTCAAAATTTTCATAGTTAATCAAGCTCGCTCAAACTCAAGTCATCATATGTTCTAATGCGGCAATTCGCTGAATGATTTGAACTCGAACTATATTGGAAGCAAAAAAATTCATTCACTCCACACCAGTAGAGACAGATTGATATGTAGGAATAGTATACTCATTGAAGTAAATTTGGTTAGCTTCAAAATTTGAATGATCTGCAATAGGCTCAAAATCAGGCCGAAAAACATATCAAGCCTAGAATGCGGCTCAAGACTCCACTTGAAATTTATCAATCCTGATTTCAATTGACTTAATACTTGCTACAAAATTTTAGACTCCCTGGCTTCCTCAGAACGGATTCATTGTGTCATTTTTGTTCCCTAAACTACTAACATACAATTATTAGTGTACATTTTTTTTTCTCTGTGGTTGCTTGAAATTCATTTTAAGTTACGGCCAGGTGCGGCAATGATGACTGCTGCTTCTTTTCAGTTATTTGCCTATGATACAGCAAAAAAGTTTTTAACGCACAAGTTTGGCGAGCCATTCAAGATTCCTGTCCCAGTTTCACTTATTGCTGGAGCCTGTGCTGGAATCAGTTCCACCCTCTTAACATATCCTCTTGAACTACTAAAGACCAGGCTTACCATAGAGGTATTACTTATCTATCTCACAGCAGTTCTTTCTAAGGCTTCGTTTGGGTCGGCTTTCTTCATGCTTTGTAAAGTGGCTTTAAATTTTTGTTCTATAAAGCCGCTTTACGAAGTAGTAAGAAAGCAGTTCCAAACAAAACCTAAGTAGCATCACGGCTCAGTCCAAGTCGCTTTAATTGCAGAGAGATGTATACGACAATCTCTTCCACGCATTCGTGAAAATCTTGCGAGATGAAGGGCCGTCGGAGCTCTATCGAGGCCTCACTCCAAGTTTGATCGGTGTAGTTCCATATGCTGCCACTAATTATTTTGCCTACGAGACATTGAAGAAGGCTTACAGGAAAACCTTTGATAAGGAGGATATTGGCAATATCCCAACTCTTCTAATTGGATCCGCAGCAGCTGCAATTTCCTGTAGTGCTACTTTTCCATTGGAGGTTGCACGCAAGCAAATGCAGGTTGGAGCTGTCAATGGCAGAAAAGTCTACAGGAACATGCTTCATGCTATTCTTACCATATTGGAGAAGGAAGGAATTGGGGGATTGTATAAAGGGTTGGGGCCTAGTTGCATGAAGCTGGTGCCAGCCGCAGGCATCTCTTTTATGTGCTATGAGGCGTGCAAGAAGATACTGATTGACAAAGAAGATGATTGAGGTACAGCAGAGTTCTGAATTAGTTAACTGACCTTTTATTTCTTTTATATTTTGTCATGAATCTTGCCTCGGCTATGGCTTCATATTTTTTGCTTATTTATTTGTGCACTTATACCTTATATCAATTGACAGTAATTGGTGTTTCAAATAATAGGAGACCAGTTTTTTAACGTGAAAGCCAATGCAAACTAATAAAGGTCAAGAGAATTTTTTTCCCTTTACGAGTTGGAAATATAATTGGCAGGTACTTGTTTTTTTCCTTGATGTTAGATGCTGCAGAAGATAGTGTGAGCGGGGGAAATGTCATTTATGAATTAAAAATTGACTTGTTAGCAGGCTTGTCATATTGATCAAAACAAAAAATCAATCCAATTTATGGAGATATTATTACGTGCGGTGTTCGGACCGTCTGGAGGTGAATCTAGATGAGCCACGTCACCCGGATGCACTGGGCCCCAGGTGATTTGGCGCGTCTGGATTTGCTTCCGGATAAATCCGGACGCGGCCCCCGAATAATTTTCCCAATTTATGAGCAATGCTCAATCTTTAGTGTCACATTCATAGCATTAACGTCAGTTTTGGCATCAGATTTTGGGTTAAAATCCACCGAGGCTTAGGGTGGTTGGTGGGTCAGCACGGTTGGTAACTCTCCATCCCAGGTTCGAATCCCCTCTACTAGGGCCTCACCTCTTCAATGAGGCAAAATAAGTATAAGCCCGATGCGGGTAGGTGGCCTCGCTAGATTCCGTCGATAGATTAGTTACGCTATCAAGCACTTCCTTTGAAGTGTCAGCGGATAGATACCCGTTCCCAAAAAAAAAAAACATTGGATACCGGTATTCATTCGACTGCAGCATTTCAATACCCCAAAAAAAATATCTGGCAAAACAAACTTCAACAAAGATATATCATATACGGCTCCAAGCCAAATTAATAAGCATTTGAATTATAGGTGCGCAAATCGGAGCATCATTACTGTTCAGATCTCACAATAAAATAACACCGTAAATGTGTGCATACAAATAAAAAGATGAAAAATGAACAGTAGTTATATAATCATTTAGTTCTGTTCATCCCCTTGAGCACCACCGCTCGCTTCTGCAGCAGCAGCGGCCATCAACTCATCGAACTCTTCAGTCTTGCCCAGTAATATTGAAATCTGATAAAACAAAACTGAATGAATATATAGAGGGGTTTGGAGGAGTAAATTAGTATTGCAATTAAAGCTAACCTTTGCTTTCTGCAATGGTCGGACCCTGTAGTCATCTTTGATATCCACAGTAGATGTCAAGATCTCTGCACAACATATGGGAGATTTAAGCAACTAAAAAAACTGGATTAGAGGATTAGGTGAGAGTAAGAAATCTCACGCTTCACAGTAGCAAATCCACTGTTCTTCAGAATCTCCGCAACGGAAACAGTAGTTGCAATGGCTGCAAAAAGATTCGTAAGTCATTGCCTATATTCTACGAAAAGACGATTATATACTGTGATTAATCATTTCTGCATTTAAGAATAGCCAAAAAAAACAAGGCAAGAGGTTAAAAGAAAATGATAAAATTCATCATAACTGTCCTTAGAATCAGACCATGTTGGCTTTAATTTCCTGGTTTTGAAGGTCATGATACAGCACTAGCCCAATATGCGGCGAAAAATTATTCTGTGCGGAGTTCGGACGTTGTCTAAAGATTAATAAAAATACGCCATGATATCTCAAAAGTGTACCGCGTTCGGTACCGAGCGCTGGTATTGCTCGGTATTGCACTCGGTACCAAATAGCATCGGACGTTTCTCTCGTTCGGTATCCGCACGGAATAATCCCTCATATGTGGCACCTATGACAACCTACTTGAGCGTGTTGTTTGTTGCTTTTGCATATGACTTTTATATTGGTTGTAGCATTTATAGCAGATTTGGTTGATGCTCGGGAAGGTTCAAAAAAAAAAAAAAAAATTGAATTATTTAAGCAGACCATATTAAGTATCTAGCAGAAATCCAAAATTAACTTAGAGATAACATTACACCAAAAATATCAAACATAGAAGTGATATATCATCAAAAAATTATCCTGCTCGGCCACGAATCTCAGGCAAAATTAAGTTGAAAAGTTTTAAAATTAAATTTGGGACCATCCGAACTATGATTTCAACAAACTTACAGTTAAATTGAATGACTCAGAAAGACGACCACAACGACATCAAATTCAATCACATATGAGCCCAAATGGGTCCAAATTAAAGACCCGAAATGCCTTTGGAAGGTTCAAACCATAATTTGAATTACCAAACGTGACATGGTTATAGTCGAATCGAGCAGCTCGATGAGACGAATCCAAAGAGCCCAAGATAGTTGAATTTTGATATCATTAAGACATTAAAATACCAAATAAATGGTCTACGATCAAGGAATTCAACAACGACCATCTATTCAAACACTAGTGGAATCATTTCAACTGGACGTTGCTCTATGATTTTTCCTCTTTCCGTGGTTTTCCATATAAAAATTCTAATATTTATTTTTCTTTTGTTTATATGCTGGATATCCATACAATGATGAGACAAAAATTTCTAACTCTATCACCGCATATATTCTAGCCCGCAACAAGAAGTAATAGAACGAATGCATAAATCACTTTCAGAGCAAGCAAGGGAGCTAGAGCCCTTACCCATTCGGTTTTGAAGGTCATGATACAGCACTAGCCCAATATGCGGCGAAAAATTATTCTGTGCGGAGTTCGGACGTTGTCTAAAGATTAATAAAAATACGCCATGATATCTCAAAAGTGTACCACGTTCGGTACCGAGCGCTGGTATTGCTCGGTATTGCACTCGGTACCAAATAGTATCGGACGGTTCTCTCGTCCGGTATCCGCATGGAATAATCCCTCAAGTGCAGCATATTGTTATGACTTTTATATTGGTTGTAGCATTTATAGCAGATTTGGTTGATGCTTGGGAAGGTTCAAAAAAAAAAAAAAAATTTTGAATTATTTTACCAAACCATATTACGTGCAAGTATGTCGCAGAAATCCAAAATTAACTTAGAGATGACATTACACCCAAAATAGAAAACATAGAAGTGAAGTATCATCAAAAAATTATCTTGATCGGGCACGAATCTCAAGATAAAATCAAGTTGAGAACTTCTAAAATTAAATATGGGACCATCCAAACTACGATTTCTGAAAACTTACAGTTGAAATGAACGACTCAGAAAGAAGAACCCAATGACACCAAATTTAACCCGATCCGAGCCCAAATGGGTCGAAATCAAAGACCTGAAGCACCTTTGGAAGGTTCAAACTATAATTTGAATTACGAAATGTGGCATGCTTATAATTGAATCGAGCAGCTCGACGAGGCGAATCCAACTAGCCCAAGATTGCTGAATTTTGATATCATTAAGACATTAAAATACTAAATAAATGGTCCACAATCAAGGGATTCAACAACGGCCGTCCATTCAAACATTAGTATAATCATTTCAAATGGATGTGACCCTGTGATTTTTCCTTTTTCCATGGTTTACCACATAAAAATTCTGATATTTTATCTTTCTTTTGTTTGTATGCTGGATATCCATGCAACACTGAGACGAAAAATCTTAATTCTATCGCCACGTATATTCTAGCCCACAACAATAAGCAATAGAACGAATGCATAAATCACTTTCAGAGCAAGCAAAGGGAGCTAGAGCCCTTACCCATTCCAAGAGCAGAAAGCTCGATTTCATTGTGCACTTGCATGTGCCTCTGCAAAAAAAGAAACATCATCAGCAATAGTTTCATATTAGCATTTGGTGCTACATCATAATCATTAAAAAAAAAAAAAAGAAACAAAATTACATAACCCGATTATAGAAACATCTTCATGACTTAATGTTCGTACAACAAAAGATCTAAACAGCAAAATAATTTATCAAAATTTCTTTACTCCAGATTTCCAAAATTTGCAAAATCCCCTTTAAACCCTATTAGGTGCTCCATTCACGCAACATTCTCCATTAAGATTCATCAAACCTTCTCCACAAAAAATGGGGACTCGCAACACTATAGAAACTACCCCGCCATCAATGGATGCGGAATCATGCAAGAACGAGTTGCTGGTGATTAAGCCGTCGTACCTTGGCGAGATTAACGTAGAAGAAGAGTGGCTTCTTCGTATTCGAAACCTGAATGCGATACTTCTTACGCGGATTGTTTATGCTAAGGCCATTCACAGCGTTGGTAACCCCTTCCATTTTCCCGTAAACCCTAAACGGGAGGAGGAAACCCTGAAACCTTAAATAGCAGAATCAACGAAGAGAGAGAACTCCCAAACGACAACCTTAGTCCTAACCGATTAATCGAGAAGAAGGGAATTCCACTATAATTTATGCTAAATTTGAGGGGGAACAAAGCGATATGACTATTTATAGCCGAACAGTTAAGAAACCAGCCTTTGTTCAATTCTTTTATGCAAAATTAAAACCGACAATTCTCTCTCTCTCTCTCTCTCTATTTCTCTCTTTTCAGGTGGAATGATAAAAAGATATTTTAACACGTAGAGTTGTTAGGCTATTTAATTAATTATTATTTAAAATATTTAACTATTTAAATATGATTTTATTAAAATTTTTATTGTTAACAGACTATTCATTATCTAATAATAATTGTTAAATATTAAATTATCACCCATTTATTTAAATATTTTTGGACTACTAATGATCTAATTAATTATAGTGAAGGGTACTTTTTTGATTTTCCTCACTCTTTTTGCGCAATAGAAATGTTGCTGCCGCGCACTCATGACTTAGTATGAGAGATCTCCTCTAAAGGATTTGACTGAAGCTAAAATTTGAAGCCAAAAGAGGTTTAAAGTTGATTTTTTAGTAGCTTAATAGAGCAACAAGCTCACCAATGAGAAAATCTATTTTAATTTTTGTAATTCTTCCTTTTAAAATTATTTATTAATCCAAAGAAACCACCAACATTTTTTTTTTACACATGAAAAGCATCAATAATTCGTTTTCTCTTTACTCCTCTCTCGCGAGTCACAAGTCACAACCTGTAGCACGAATTTAGTTTTCTCTTTAGCTCATCTTTCACCCTCAAATGAAGACCACCCTTGGAAGATATTTATGTCTTTTAAGCTCTAAGGGTCATATTATTTGTATTCTTAATTTTAATCTTACAGCTACTCTTGGCTCCGGTAATGAGACGAAAAACGGAACTATTTTAATATATTCTAATCTTCTAAATGAGACGTCAAATATAACTATTTTTATTTAGATACTCCCCCCCGAACAAAATTTTTGGCTCCGCCACTATCACCTACCAATAACAACAACCGGAACTACTAAATTTCTCAAAAAAATAAAAATGGTGCAATCAACTTTTATTTCATCAAAACATAATTACAATTATTCAAGTTATAGAAGTCTGTACATTAAATAATTAAATGTTGGATTACAAAATTATACCTTAAAAAATTCAAATCTCAAATTGTCTCTACACCTAATTTGCTCGATAAGATTTTTTTTCCTGAAACATTAAAAGAACATGGTAAGCCCAATAAGCTCACTAGTCAATAGACTCATTCACTCCACTTAGATATCAAAACTTAGTTTACTAAAACATGGCTTAGAATATTTCTTAACCTTATTTTAAAAATATTAACATATAAAATGTCATAATTAGAATGTCAATGTCCTTATGTCTGTTTATATCTCTACTTCCTCTTAGACCTCCTTTTACCTCCCACATTTGCGTCAAGCAGATGGGGCCAGAATAGTATGATGCGGAGCATGTTTACACCCAGGTCCTACCGGACAACTTATTTTTTATAACAGACTATAGCATTTGCCACTACCTAATTTCTATTTTCTTCAGCATATATATAGTACTAATATTACCTTTTAGTTTGTTACACCCTTTTTAGTACAGCTCAAGGAGCTACATAGAGGAGAGGAAAAGCAATTGTAGACAGAAAATTTTACAACTAGAAAATATACACAGCAACTTGGCTGTCTCCCCCCCCCTTCCTTCTCTTCCTCTGTTTTCTTCTTGTTTCTTCCGCTAACATCCTTTGCAGGTCATTCGCCGCCGGCCTTCGTCACATCCGCTCCAGTCGACGATCTACGCTGCATCAGATTTTGGTATCAGAGCCAGCGAATGGTAGAGGAGAATGTCCGATTGCGGCAAGGATCACGTCTCTGAGGAGACCCGGAACTTAGATGCATTGTGGGCGAGCCAAGATAGCATCAGTCACCGTTTGGATGCTTTGGCTGCTGATGTCCAACGATTGACAGTAGAAATGCGCCGTGAGTTTAATCTCAATAGGGAGAAGCAGCACGAACTACCCCCACGCCGGACAATGCCGCACAGAGGCTTGACCACCGACCACCAATTCGGACTGTTACCTACACCACAGCCCGAGGTGTCAGACTACGAAAGTGAGTCGGTGCTCTATCCTGGAGCAGAACCCGTGGAATCTGAAGAAGACGATGAAGCTCATCCCTATCGTCCTAAGTTCGCGAGACGCCGATGACCAATAGTTCACAATCAGCGATCGGGAGAGTTCAAGATCAAAATTGATGTTCCCTTCTTTGATGGACACCTACATATTAAGGATTATTTAGATTGTGAGAAGGCAGTAGAAAATTTTTTTGATTATATGGAGATCGAACCCGACAAGCAGGTGAAGTACGTGGCCTGTCCGCTGCGAGGGGGTGCTAGTGCCTGGTGGGTGCAAACCTTACAGATCAGACAACGGGAAGGTAAAGCTAGGCCGGGTTCGTGGATGGCACTGCATGAAACAGTTACTCCGAGCTCAATTCCTACCTACAGATTTTGAGCAAATCTTGTACATGAGGTATCAACATTGTGCACAAGGAAACCGTTCTGTAAGCGAGTACACAGAGGAGTTCAATGTGTTGAGTGCCCGAAACAACTTAAATGAATCCACCACTCAGTTGGTGGCAAGATACATAGGCGGCCTCAAGGACAGCATCCAAGATAAATTGGAATTAAATGATGTATGGTCCTTACCACAAGCTGTCAATCTAGCTTTTAAGGTCGAAATGCAGCAGAATAGACAATCAAAATCTATTACACTCCGTCGTGAGTGGAAAGAATCTGCTAGCGGAACGAGTAAATTACCATCTCATTCTGTAAAGACAGGCCAACCTCCTCTTCTACCGACGCCAACGGCAATTCCCGCAAACACGACCACTGATCCCAGACTGCCCGCGAAACCAAGACCTCAAGGTAAGGATAATCCTTATGCTAAACCTTCAACACTAAAATGTTTTCGTTGCTTTCAGCCTGGACATAAGTCCAACGAATGCCCACAGCATCAACAAGCACACCTTGCGGAAGGATCAAATAGGGATGAACACGAGAATGTGGAAGAAGATGAGATAGATGATGTGGTCGCTGATGAAGGAGAGCCATTAATATGCATTCTCGAAAAACTTTTACTAGCCCCAAGGCAGAACATCAATTCCCAACGGCATGCTCTTTTTCGGACGCGTTGCACCATTAGGGGCAAAGTGTGTGACCTTCTCATTGACAGTTGATGCACTGAAAATGTGATTTCCAGGGCAGTGGTACAAAACCTCCAGCTGAAAACTACCAAGAATTCAAACCCCTATAGAATAACGTGGGTAAAGAAAGGCATGGAAATTGCGGTCACTGAATTATGCAAAGTGGTGTTCTCTATTGGCAAACAGTACGTTTGCAAAGTCGTCTACGACGTTCTGGATATGGACGTCTGTCACTTGATATTAGGCCGGCCATGGCAATTCGATGTGGACGCCATCTACGATTGCCGAGACAACATCTATTCCCTGGATTATAAAGGGAGGTGGTTAAGGTTGTTGCCACATTCTGCCGAAGACAAAACTTCACGGCCAGCGCAAGCCAAACAGGCCGCTATGCATTTGGTCACGGGCCACTATATGCCCTTCTCGTAACCAAAGTGGCATCCGGCATCGCAACTGCTAACACACACAAGGATATCTCTCAGCTCTTACAATGTTATGAAGAGATTACTCTGGATGAACTTCCGCCCCTACACGAAATTCAGCACTGTGTCGACTTCATTCCCGGATCCAGCCTTCCTAACTTACCGCACTACCGCTTGAATCCGAAGGAGCAGCAGATACTTCAGGGCTTAGTCGATGATTTGGTCAAGAAACAACTGATACAACCTAGTATGAGTCCTAGTGCCGTGCCAGCACTGCTCGTCCCAAAGAAAGACGGGAGTTGGCGGATGTGTGTAGACAACAGGGCCATCAATAAAATAACGGTCAAATACAGATTTCCCGTTCCCCAGATTGACGAGTTAATAGATCAACTCTCAGGATCTTCCATTTTCTCAAAATCGGACCTCAGGAGTGGCTATCACCAAATTCGCATTCGTCCCGGAGACGAATGGAAAATGGCCTTCAAGATGCCGCAAGGGTTATATGAGTGGAAGGTCAAGCCCTTCGGCCTATGTAATGCTTCATCGACCTTCATGAGGATGATGAATGAAATTTTGAAACCGTTTTGGGCAAATTCTGCATTGTGTACTTAGCACCTCATGGCAGTCTCACTTGAAGCATTTAACAGTGCTCTTTGATGTGCTCAAGTAGCAACGGTTATTTATCAACCTCCCCAAGTGCGAATTGGGCGTATCGCAGGTCTACTTCCTTGGATTTGTCCTCTCGGCCGACGGTATTCGAATGGACAAGTACAAAATATTAGCCATAACTGACTGGCCAATACCACAGACCTTCTCCGACATTCGCAATTTTCACGATTTGGCGAATTTCTACCGAAAATTTATCAAAAACTTCAGTCTGATAATGGCACCTATTACAGATGGCCTCAAATCCAAAGTCTTCCTGTGGACCGACGAACAACAGCAAGCATTTGAAAGAATAAAAACCTGTATCAGCTCAGCCCCTATTTTGGCGCTTCCGGACTTTCACAAGTTATTTACGGTGGATACTGACGCCCAGCCATTGGAGTGGGCGATGTTCTATCACAGGTCGAGAGGCCTGTAGCATTCTTCAGCGAGAAATTATCTCCAACACGACAGAAGTGGGCAGCCTACGAGCAGGAGCTATATGCCATTGTTCGTGCCTTGAAACAATGGGAGCAATACTTGCTCCACCAGGACTTCATCCTCTGTAGCGACAACAAGGCTCTCTCTTATATCAACAGCCAAAAGAACATCAATCGTATGCATGCCCGCTGGCTAATGTTCTTACAACGGTTTTCCTTTTCAATAAGGCATAAACCCGGTGTTGTCAACAGAGTAGCCGATGCATTGAGCCGGAAGCGCAGCTTGCTAGTCCAATTACAAACCCAGATCACCGGTCTAGAATGCTTAAAGGATCTCTATTAAGAAGACCCGGACTTCGGGGAAATCTGGAAACAGTGTCAAACTGATCAATGTGTTGATGAGTATTCGGTGCGCCATGGCTACCTCTTCAAGAAGAATCTGCTGTGCATTCTCGTCTCCTCATGGAGGCAACAGTTAGTTCGAGAAGCTCATGGAGGCGCTCTCGCAGCTCACGCCGGTCGGGACAACACTCTCCGTCAGCTCCAGGTGCGATTCTTCTGGCCTCGACTACGCCGATATGTCATTCATTTTGTTAACAGCTGCCTCGTTTGTCAAATTTACAAAGGCGGAGCTCAAAACACTGGCTTATATATTCCTCTACCTGTCCCGGATTCAATTTGGGAGGATCTAAGTTTAGATTTCGTGCTGGGATTGCCGAGGACCAAGAAGGGGAACGATTCGATCATGGTGGTCGTTGATAGATTCTCGAAGATGGCTCACTTTATCTCTTGTAAGAAGACTGCAAATGCTATGCTTATAGCTCACCTCTTCTTCCAAGAGATTGTTCGCCTTCATGGCCTTCCAAGGAGCCTCACTTCTGACCGCGACGTCAAGTTCATCAGTCACTTTTGGCGCGAACTCTGGAAACATTTGTAGATGGAAATTCGATTAAGCTCGGCATACCATCCATAGTCTGATGGTCAGATAGAGGTGGTTAATCGCACATTGGGGTCAATGTTGAGATGCCTAGTGCAGGAACATCCAAGGCAATGGGAGGAGGTTCTAAGCAATGCCGAGTTTGCTTACAATTCCATGACTAATCGCACCACCGGTAAAACTCCATTTAGTATTGTTTTTACTAAATCTCATAGTATTGCCCTCGACATTTCTATTCTCCCAAGTGTAAATCGGCGGCAACAACCTCTTTTGCGGATAACTTCGTCGATATACTCACTGAGGTTCGCCAACAAATTATTACATCAAACCAGCATTATAAAGCTGTCGCAGACGCCCACCGCAGACGTCACGTATTCAATGTCGGGGATCTAGTGCTGGTACGCTTGCATCGAGAACGTTTCGCACCGGGTACTTACTCCAAGCTCTCTCGCCGCAAGCTGGGGCCGGTACCTATTACTGCAAAAATTAATGATAATGCGTACACCGTCGCTCTTCTGAATGACTGCAATACTTCGCCAACCTTCAATATCTCAGACATTTGTCCATACTCACCTCCGGATGACGGAGTGATTACCATTAGCTCGTCGGAGTTGAGCTCTTCCGAGCCGGGGAAGAGCTGATGCGGAGCATGTTTACACCCAGGTCCTACCGGACAACTTATCTTTTATAACATACTATAGCATTTGCCACTATCTAGTTTATATTTTCTTCAGCAAGTACTAATATTACCTTTTAGTTTCTTACACCTTTTTTGTACAGCTCAAGGAGCTACATAGAGGAGAGGAAAATCAATTGTACATAGAGAATTTTACAACCAGAAAATATACACAACAACTTAGCTGTCCCCCCCCCCCCCCCCCCCCCCCCCTTCCTTCTCTTCCTCTGTTTTCTTCTTGTTTCTTCCGCTAACATCCTTTGCAGGTCATTCGCCGCCGGCCTTCATCACATCCGCTCCAGTCGACGATCTACGCTGCATCATAGTACTTGCAGTATTGCTTAATCTCTCAAGTAAGGTTAGAATCCCTTCCACAACTACATCAGTCGGATAGAGAAAAACGAGTATGTCTAGGGCCCTTTGTAATATAATAAAGAGTGCAATTTCTCATAATCCAGAACAAAACTCCTCCAATGACGTGAATCTAGAATGCAAATGTAATGTAATGGTACTTAATTTAAGTGTTCGGTGTAGTATGCATAAAATATGTAAACTATCAGTAAAAGTCACTTTTCTTGTATAACAAAATGCTCATTGGACTTTTTTTTACTTTCAAATGAACATTTACATGAATATTTCAAAACTTTTATATAACTACCGTAGTTGCCAAAAATCCTTTAATTCAACAATCTACTTGGAAATTCATACGGTAAAAATCTACAATTGAAAACTAGATTTCATATAGGCAAAACATCCATAATAAGTACGATAACATATTAAAAATCACACTGTGAAAAATTTGTAAAATTTGAGAAAAATACATTTTTTGTTAATATTTTTTAGAAACTTATTGGAATTGAAATCAAAGAGACAAGAATCTAGGTGTCGGCATGGAGCTCTACAATATTTTAAATTAGCCTACTATAAGAATCCCGGACCTTGGCCTCCATATTCCTTTCATCTCTTTCTCAATCTTCTTTTCCTTCCTCCCCCTCATTCCTTCTTCGATAAGCTTAGGATGGTGGTGAAATGAGCAAGTTAAATGAAATATTTTAATATTAATTTTTTACTATTTTGACCTACTACTGCGGCGACCAACTTTCACAACACCGCAACACTCCAGAGAATATATGAATATGCTTACCTGAGACCTAGTGCCGCAGCAGAGTTTCCTAGCATCGTTGTGTTCGGCAATTTTTTTCTAAAAACCAGAGATCTCAGTGTCGGGGCATCGTATCCCGCAGCGCCGCAACGCCCATAAAACAAAAATCTAAACTTGGATTTTTCTCATTTTTAATCTCAAGCCTTGGTTACTCTACCCATTCAATATTTTAAGACTCATAAGTACCATTTAACTTAAAATTGATGATTAGTTACATAAAATTGCCTAAATTTGATGACGGATACTACAATTTATCTCCTTCCTCTTTTTCTCTCCGACTCTCTCTCTCTCTCTCTTTTTAACTATCAATCTCACTTTCGCTTTCTTCTCTCTCCTGTTTTCACTCTAGTTAACTATTCCTCCTCTCTCTCTCTCTCTCTCTCTCCCTCCCTCTCTATCCCTCTCTCTATCTTTCTCTTTCTCTCTCTCTTTCTCTCTCCCCCCCACCCTTCCTCACTGGATCATGCTCTCATTTGTCCCCTTTTTTCTCTCACTAGAGTGGTTTAGAGAGAGAAGCTCTGGGATGGTTAGAGGTGGTGGCCCTAGGTCACCTCCTCCAAATGGGGG